>NC_041394.2:105457080-105757080 GCF_900747795.2 Erpetoichthys calabaricus | reverse complement strand
ACTGAAGGAGTTAAAACAAAAATATTGTGAGTTGTTTATAAAAGAGACATTTTTATACATGGTCCCCCTTTTCAGAGGCTCAAAAGTATTTGTACAGACTAACATAATCATGAATATAATGATTATATTTAATATTTGGTTGAATCAATAACTGCCTAAAGTCTGAAACCCATGGTCATCTCAAATTGCTGGGTTTCTACTCTAGTGTTGCTTTGCCAGGCCTTTACTGCAGCTGTCTTCAGTTGCTGCTTGTTCGTTGGACTTCCTGTCATCAGTTTGGTCTTCAGCAAGTGAAATGCGTGTCCAGTTGGGTTGGGGACAGTTGCTTGACTTGACTTGAACAGTATTCCACGACTTTGCATTGAAAAGCATTTGGTCTGCTGTCACAGTATGTTTTGGCTCATTGTCAATCTGTACTGTGAAGTGTTGTCCTATCAGTTTTGCAGTATTTGTCTGAATCTCAGCAGACAGTATAACCCTGTACACTTCAGAATTCATCCTGCTCAATAAACACTTGTGACTGATTTCCACTCGCAGCCATGCATGATCATGCCATAAAACTGCCTCCACCATGTTTCACAGATGATGTGGTATGCTACAGATCATGAGCCATTCCTTTTCTTCTCCATACTCTTCTCTATCCATCATTCTGGTACATAGTGATCTTACCTTTCTTTGTCAAAAGAAAATTATTCCAGAATTGGACACGCTTTTAAAAAAAGTTTTCTGGCAAAGTCTAATCTACCCTTCCTATGCTTGACGATTACCAGTGGTTTACACCTTGTGGTGTTCTCTCTGTATTTACTTTAATGATGTTTTCTCTTGATTGTAGACTTTAGCAATGATAGGTCTACTTCTCAGACAGTGTTCTTGGTTTGTCTAAATGCTGTAAAGGGGTGTTTCCTTCACCAAGGAATGAATTCTACAGTTATCCATCATAGCTGTCTTCCGTGGTTATCCAGGCCTTCTGGTGTTACTGAGCTCACCAGTGTGTTCGTTCTCTTTAAGAATGTACCAGATGGTTCATTTGACCACTCCACATGTTTCTTCTGTCTATCTAATGGGTATGTTTTGTTTTCTCTGCCTAATGATGGCCTATTTTTACTTACATGGACAGCTCTTTGGACCTCATATTGAGAGTTCACAGTGACCCCTTCCAAATGCAAATTTCACACATTTTACCTGGTAAATTGTTAATAAAATAATGAGTGACCTGTTCACAATTGGCTATGGAACAGGTACTCAGTCAATTGTCCAAATACTTTTGAGCCCCTGAAAATGGTGGGCTATATATAAAAATGGCTGTCATTCCTATATGGCTCATACTATATTTCTGTTAAACCCTTTGAATTAATGCTGAAAGCCTATAATTCAATTATGTGATTGTTTCTTTATTTCAAATCTATTGTGGTGGTGTCTAGAGCCAAAATTATGAAAATTGCGTCACTGTCCATATACTTATGGACCTAATGGTATGTATTATAGAGACATTGCTACTAAACAATTAGCAATCTAAAAATTGCATTAATGCTCACAAGAAGCCCCACCCTTATAGTTCATATAGGTGTGCAGGTGGAAGACTCTTTCACACACATTCACAAACATCAAATGCTTTCTAAATGTCTCAAACTCTCAAACATCAGACATATTGAGCAATAAAATGCAGCTAAAATCAAACACAGGAATAACAGTAAAGCACAAAAAATATCCAAATTACACAAACATGATTTTTAAATGTATTGATAATATGCTATTATATAGTAGCACTGCATATTATTTCTTCCTTAAGTACTTTGGTTAATCTTTGAACAATCTGTAACATGCAATCTACTATGAGTGGCGCTATACAAAAATAAACATACTAGTGGATTAGCCTTAGTGCAGATGAATACAAGTCCAAGGGAAACTAGAGACATGTAGTCAAAATTAAAACAAATAATTGAAACATGCAAGAAAACTGTAAATCTTATAAGGCCCTACCTCAAAAATATCAGGGGGGCTTTAAGCTCTAAATACGAGACATCCTTTTTATTCCAATCTGTATATTCACCTCAGAAAAAAACTATTTGGCTAATTAATGATCTCAGAAAGCTGTCAGTTTTGTGTATTGTATGTGAGATAGTATTTAAATGTAAGAGAAGACAAAAAAGCCATATGATGTGTATAACTCTTATAATCTGAATGTGCATCAGACCAGTTGCTTTTAAAGTACAACAGCAGTCTTCCGAGGTTCATTACTTATTCTTACACTTTTATGCATATAAAATGCCATACATATTTTATCATATTTTTCTCACTCCTACCAGCTAATGACATGTACATAAAGATTAAACACTGCTGTTCAAATTCTAGTAGAAGATTTACTCCTTAAATCTGTGTGGAACTACAAATATATATATAAAATATATATATAATAAATCAAAGTAAAAATAAGAGGATAATTAAAAGTACTCAATATTTAGTAATAGCTAATTATTTTGGCAAACATGAATCTGTCAACAAACCATAGTTGATTAGTTCTGAAGATAAAATGAGTCTGTGTTATGCCTGCTAGCACCAGAATTGATTTTTTTAATCTTCTGAGTTTAAAATGTCTCTCTTGATTAGCTACTGTCTTGTAAATTATATTAGTGCTGATTAATTTATGACAGTGATTTGATTTGTATACATATTTGATTTGCACAAATTCTATGTTGAAGCAAGGTGAAAGTGGTTGAATTGAGGCATAATAGATACCTGATGACATCCTAAAATACTAAATATTCTATTCAGTAGCTTTTCCTACAAAAGGTACAGATCGTGCTAAAATTGTATACAGCCTGATTTTGTTTCCTGACTTTTTAACATTACAGTGCCAGTTAGTGCAGCATCTGCTTCAGGCGGTCCCCACTGTGGACTCAATCCAACCATGTTTTGCCAAGCTGGAAAATGACAGCCTGGGCCTGCTGAGCGAAATGAACATTGCGCAGTCTAGTAAGCTGGAATCACTTTTTTTATTATGTGGTGTTAATATCACTGTAGAACTCTTATTAAGGCTTACTTCTTAAATCTGTTACAAATATTAACACTGAGAACTTTCAACGTTTTGTGTTCCAGTAAAATACTTGCTTATGCATCATTATATTCTGTAAGTATAATCTTAATAATGGATACCAAGTACTAAATATAAAAACCTCATCCATTTTCCTTGCACTTGCTTTACAAACTGGGTTTAACACTAGAATTACCAGAGCCTACGAAAAAACTCGTAGATCCGTCCCACCTTAAATCGCGTCTTAAATCTGTTTGCACCTCTCCGCCAGAGTCTTTTGTCATCTAAATGTGCTGCTAAACACAAGCTGCTAGCAGCCAGCTATTCCATCCCCCCACCGACTTAGAACGTGCACGAACTTCTCTCAGCTTATGCCTTGCCTTGATTTGATTATCTGGGATTGAAGTGGAGTTTTAGAGTGGAAATAATAGATTGTTATTTGGAATACACACATTTCATGTGTGTTCCGTTTCTATAGTAGTCTGGGCAAACACATTTTTAAAACAGAAACGTTTTTCATATTCTAATAGTAAATGACAAAATGTAGGCATAAACTATATAACGTATGAAGCCTGAAGTCCATATATCAAAGAAACACTTTCACAAAAGGTACAAATATAACAGAACACGTGCGCTTTTATTCAAAAATATAACTGCACAAAAAAAAAAGCTGCGTTAGCATGCCACATTGACACTCTTACTACAACCGCCGCGGTGGCGTAATGGTATCAATTAGAATATAGTGCGTCTTTATGTGGAAACAGCATTGTCAGATGGGGTTGTATGGATTGATTCTGAATGCGACTGCGAGAATGAAAAGTGAATTAAAAAAAAAAAAACAAAGCTAACCTTTACAAGGATCATAAATTACACCGGCTGTTACAGACTGAAATCAAATGTATGTTTTTATTCTATAATTTTAAGAATAAGAGCAGTTCACTTCTCGAAGCGGAGTCATGCGGGATCGAACTCGTCACCCTCTGATTCCCAGTCAGGAATTGATACCATTACACCACCGCAGCGGTTGTAGTAAGAGTGTCAATGTGGCATGCTAACGCAGTTTTTTTTTTTGTGCAGTTATATTTTTGAATAAAAGCGCACGTGTTCTGTCATATTTGTACCTTTTGTGAAAGTGTTTCTTTGATATATGGACTTCAGGCTTCATACATTAAATAGTTTATGCCTAAATTTTGTCATTTATTATTAGAATATGAAAAACGTTTCTGTTTTAAAAATGTGTTTGCACAGACTACTATAGAAATGGAACACACATGAAATGCGTGTATTCCATGATAACGATGTATTATTTCCACTCTAAAACTCCACTTCAATCCCAGATAATCAAATCAAGGCAAGGCATGAGCAGCTTGTGTTTATCAGCACATTCAGATGACAAAAGACTCTGGCGGAGAGGTACAAACGGATTTAAGACGCGATTTAAGGTGCGACGGATCTACGAGTTTTTTCGTAGGCTCTGGTAATTCTAGTGTTAAGTTGTTCTGGAATGTATTCTGGCTAAAGCAACACTCAAGAAATTTATGCTTTGCTCCCAGCCTATTTTTTAGTTTAAATAGTCTTTATATTTTTGCAATCCTGCTTACTTTTGCAATCCTTCTTACAGTTGTTCAATTTGTAAAAAATGTCACAACAGGAGATTTGTATTTCTAAAATAGATTTAGGTAATTTACATCTTGCTGCCATTACTCTCACTAATCTAATAATTTATAATCTGAAAAAAAGAAGAAAAAGGTGGAGCAGGGATGATTTTTCATTTGAGTCTATTCCTCTTCATGGTTGCTATTAAGCAGTTTTTTTTAATTATTTGAATCATGGCATTTGCCATTTAAGATGCAGAGATGGAATATGAAGTTAAAGATGGCACACTTTTGTAATATGTTCTATGGTGTGGCAAATTAACATAATATTAGCCATTTGTGGACACAGCTGTTTACCTTTCGAGCTCCAGAGCAGTAAAAGACTACTTCACAATCTATACCTTATAAGCAGTAGTCCATAGAATGATAGGCATCATTATGGAAAACAAAATGTTACTATTCCTAAAAATAAGCAAAAACGAGAATGTAATGAATTTTACATTTCTGTACGTAGTTATGTGCTGACCTTTTCATTCTTTTAGTCTTTATTTCATTGCCTTGTGTCAAATAATAAGAAAAGCTTACTGTCATTAAAAGAGATTAATATTAAAAAGGTGTGAAACTAGCTACTTTTTACAGAAACATTTAAAACTTGTCAATTATGATGATTGCTGTGGTGCCTGCACGATAATTATGGATAATTATGGCAGATGAATGTAATGATGGTAAAGAGACAATGCTTTTTTTACTTAGCATGTTCACATCTACCAGGATACATTGCTCTGCAGCACGTTGCTTAACACTAGAATTACCAGAGCCTACGAAAAAACTCGTAAATCCGTCCCACTTTAAATCGCGTCTTAAATCCGTTTGCATCTCTCCGCCAGAGTCCTTTGTCATCTAAATGTGCTGATAAACCAAAGCTACTAGCAGCCAGCTATTCCATCCCCCCACCGACTTAGAATGAACTTCTCTCCTAGCTCAAGCCTTGCCTTGATTTGATTACCTGGGATTGAAGTGGAGTTTTACAGTGGAAATAATTCTAGCGTTATTTGGAATACACGCATTTCATGTGTGTTCCATTTCTATAGTAGGCTGTCCAAACACATTTTTAAAACAGAAACGTTTTTCATATTCTAATAGTAAATGACAAAATGTAGGCATAAACTATATAACGTATGAAGCCTGAAGTCCATATATCAAAGAAACACTTTCACAAAAGGTACAAATAAGAGAACACGTGCGCTTTCATTCAAAAAAAAAAAAAAAAAAAGCCGCGTTAGCATGCCACATTGACACACTTATTACAACCGCCGCGATGGCGTAATGATATCAGTTTCTGACTGGGGGTCAGAGGGTGGCGAGTTCGATCCCGCACGGCTCCACTTCGAGAAATTAACTCCTCTTATTCTTACAATTTTAGAATAACAACATAAATTTGATTTCAGTCTGTAACAGCCGGTGTAACTTATGATACTGGTAAAGGTTAGCTTTTTTTTTTTTTTAATTCACTTTTCATTCTCGCAGTCGCATTCAGAATCAATCCATACAACCCCATCTGACACAGCTGGTTTCACATAAATAAAAGTGCACTTTTATTCAAGACTACAACCGAAGAATAAAGAAAGCAAGTTACAGTTGGTGGTTGATACGACAGCTTGCGTGGTGCAATGTTAAGAACTGCTGATTTCCGATCCCTGCTATATAAAATCATCACATTCAAATATTAACAGTTCCCACACACCCAAGGTCCGCCATTCCTACATTTACGACATGTGTACTTGTTGCAGTGTACACACCTCTCTGTGCTATGGTTCCTATTACAGTGAATGAGCACCTGACACTGTACTTTCTTCCCTGGGGGAAGCTGAGGTCTTAGAACGGAAGTTTGTTGACGCTGTGTCATCTTTTCTTTTTCCATCGCCTTTTCCTGTAAGAAGCGACGACGAAGTTCCTCTGCAAGGTGAGCCATGAACACTCTTCTTTTCTCAGCGGACCCCGTGCATGCCTTATACACTACGTGTGCGTTCATCGCTGCTAGGTCAAGGATGTTGTAGAACACAGCAACCGGCCACCTGCGTGTTCCTGTTCGCACTGAACAAGCACGCGCCTTCTGGTCCATGATGTCAATGCCACGCTGGGGAAAAAAGAAAGACAAATATATGTGACATTTTGAAGAAATCATTTTATCACCAGAATAGCACCAGAATACTTCGTCACACTAATATTTTTTTTATTAGCATACCTTCATGTGGTTGTAGTCTGTGACCGTGTTTGTTTTTTTTTTTTTTATCTTGCCCAATCTCCACATCATGGTGCATTGTGCTGAGAATGCAGACAGACTTCATCTTTTTGGGCACATACACTGTCAGCATGGCACTGGGAGATCTAAACACCAGCGTGGAGAATTGTTCGTGTACTGAACTGACTTTAGCTGCAGGTGGAAGTTCCCGTCGCACTTTATTCATGGTGCCAAGCACAGTTGTGTTGCGGTGCAGCAGTCTATTAGCCAGCGAAAGTGACGTGAAGAAGTTGTCTGTTGTTACGGTTCTGCCTTTGTCCAGAAATGGCTCCATAAGCTTTATGACCACAGACTCGGAAAGTCTTTCTCCCGTGGGACGACTGGGATCTTTTCCTAAATAAGGAGTGGCATTGCACATGTACTTTGTCTCCAAATCTGCCGCAATCCAAAAAGGCAGAACCGTAACAACAGACAACTTCTTCACGTCACTTTCGCTGGCTAATAGACTGCTGCACCGCAATACAACTCTGCTTGGCACCATGAATAAAGTGCGACAGGAACTTCCACCTGCAGCTTAAAGTCAGTTCAGTACACGAACAATTCTCCACGCTGGTATTTAGATCTCCCAGTGCCATGCTGACAGTGTATGTGCCCAAAAAGATGAAGTCTGTCTGCATTCTCAGCACAATGCACCATGATGTGGAGATTGGGCAAGATAAAAAAACCAAACACGGTCACAGACTACAACCACATGAAGGTATGCTAATGAACAAAATATTAGTGTGACGAAGTATTCTGGTGCTATTCTGGTGATAAAATGATTTCTTCAAAATGTCACATATATTTGTCTTTCTTTTTTCCCCAGCGTGGCGTTGACATCATGGACCAGAAGGCGTGTGCTTGTTCAGTGCGAACAGGAACACGCAGGTGGCCGGTTGCTGTGTTCTACAACATCCTTGACCTAGCAGCGATGAATGCACACGTAGTGTATAAGGCATGCACGGGGTCCGCTGAGAAAAGAAGAGTGTTCATGGCTCACCTTGCAGAGGAACTTCGTCGTCGCTTCTTACAGGAAAAGGCGATGGAAAAAGAAAAGATGACACAGCGTCAACAAACTTCCGTTCTAAGACCTCAGCTTCCCCCAGGGAAGAAAGTACAGTGTCAGGTGCTCATTCACTGTAATAGGAACCATAGCACAGAGAGGTGTGTACACTGCAACAAGTACACATGTCGTAAATGTAGGAATGGCGGACCTTGGGTGTGTGGGAACTGTTAATATTTGAATGTGATGATTTTATATAGCAGGGATCGGAAATCAGCAGTTCTTAACATTGCACCACGCAAGCTGTCGTATCAACCACCAACTGTAACTTGCTTTCTTTATTCTTCGGTTATAGTCTTGAATAAAAGTGCACTTTTATTTATGTGAAACCAGCTGTGTCAGATGGGGTTGTATGGATTGATTCTGAATGTGACTGCGAGAATGAAAAGTGAATTAAAAAAAAAAAAAAAAAAAAGCTAACCTTTACCAGTATCATAAGTTACACCGGCTGTTACAGACTGAAATCAAATTTATGTTGTTATTCTAAAATTGTAAGAATAAGAGGAGTTAATTTCTCGAAGTGGAGCCGAGCGGGATCGAACTCGCCACCCTCTGACCCCCAGTCAGGAACTGATATCATTACGCCATCACGGCGGTTGTAATAAGTGTGTCAATGTGGCATGCTAACGCGGCTTTTTTTTTTTTTTTTTTGAATGAAAGCGCACGTGTTCTCTTATTTGTACCTTTTGTGAAAATGTTTCTTTGATATATGGACTTCAGGCTTCATACGTTATATAGTTTATGCCTACATTTTGTCATTTACTATTAGAATATGAAAAACGTTTCTGTTTTAAAAATGTGTTTGGACAGCCTACTATAGAAATGGAACACACATGAAATGCGTGTATTCCAAATAACGCTAGAATTATTTCCACTGTAAAACTCCACTTCAATCCCAGGTAATCAAATCAAGGCAAGGCTTGAGCTAGGAGAGAAGTTCATTCTAAGTCGGTGGGGGGATGGAATAGCTGGCTGCTAGTAGCTTTGGTTTATCAGCACATTTAGATGACAAAGGACTCTGGCGGAGAGGTGCAAACGAATTTAAGACGCGATTTAAGGTGGGACGGATTTACGAGTTTTTTCGTAGGCTCTGGTAATTCTAGTGATAAAGGCCTTACTCAATAACTCAAGAAATAAATAGCCCATTTTATGAAGACCTACCATCGTGATAAGGGGGCTGTTTGCCCAAAGCTGGTTGGAGACAAATAGCAAGACCCCCATTTGCCTTAAGCTACTCCAAAAACATAAATAGTGTATGCTGTTTGGAAGATAAAGACACACTGTCTACTTAAACTTTACATGGGGTAATCTGCGGCAAATTTAACCCTTTAACCGCCAACTCCCTAAATATTCCCCACGCCAGGCGAAATCTGAACAATTTTCGTTTTTTTACTTTTTTACATTTTTTTTACATTTTTTACATTTATTCAAGCAGTATTGACCACTAAATGTTGTGCAAGTTGCCAGTGTATACACGAAATCTATAAATGTAACCTGAATTCTCAGCTAAGCAAAACATCTTGATACCAAACCGTGCCCTTTTCAATGGTAGATACTGTCGAAACTGTAAGCGGCCCTTCCACGACAATAAACTTTCATCAACTGCAACTGACGGTCCTGGCATGTAGGGCAACTGAAATGCTTCAAATAAATGATCAATCAAAGGACGTAGCTTGAACAAGTGGTCGCGGTTTGGATCTTTCTTATCTGGCTCGTTTCTGTTGTCATTCAAATGAAAGAATTTCAGCAGCAAAGAGAATCGGTTACGTGTCATGACAGCTGCAAAAATAGGTGTTGCATACATAGGATCTGTAGACCAGTACATCTCAATATCTGGTTTTCTGATTATTCCCATCAACATCAAAATCCCAATGAATTTTTTCATTTCGTTTTCATCAGTGTCAAACCAAGCACGAACACGGGAATGTGGAGGTAAATTGGGATTTTTCTCAATAAACTGTGCTGCATACAGATTTGTCTGATGAACAAAATGTCTGATCAAATCAGGTGACACAAACAGCTCATAAAACTGCTCAGCAGTGTAATTGTTTACATCAACAATAAAGCCACACGTTCCCTCAAACGAATGCAGAAAAGGTAGTTCACCACGGGCAGCAGCCCAGCTGAGATGCTGGGGATACACCCACTCAGCGCCGTCATCCGATGCGTCTTCATTCACAGTATCATGCAGCGCACGTTGCTGCTCATCACTGTCGCTAAAATCTTCTTCAGAACTGCTACAATCATGATCAGAACTGTCCAAAATCGCCTGCAAAGCCTCACTTGAAGTCAGTTTACGTTTCGCCATATTCACAGCTGTTACATGCGAATCACGTCACATGACCGGCCAAAACAACCACAGACTTGTCGAAATACAACGTAGTAATAATACCCACGCCAAACCGTCAGTTATACTACTTGCCAGGCATTCATATAACCACAGGCAAATGTGCCGGATAATTCCGGCAGTATGGCGTTAGCAATAAAACAACGGTGCCGGATATATCCAGCAGAGGGCGGTTAAGGGGTTAAGATTCACAATGGAGACACTGTGCATTTTGCAAGTGTTTTCATTTGCTGAACATATAGTACCTGGTTGGGTTATGCCTTGGGTACAAGGTAGATAATTTAAACGAGATAAATGTAATCCATGAAATAAGTATTTTCTATGTATGGCTGAGTTCCACTCCTTGCTAATTCAAAGGTCTCTTTCCCACATTTACAGGGTAAATTCTTTGAAATATTTTTATATATCTTTGAAATGCTCTCAGTCATTTTTTCCTTTGTAGATTGTTTTTCTTCATAGAGCACAACTAACAATGAAATTGCCATTTTTTTTTCAAAGAACTATGCTCTTATTTTCATTTGCTTTTTCAAAGCCAATTAAGTTTTCAATTTCAAAGTATATTTTCTCTGCTTCATTAGTCTCATGTGCTGATGTTGAGGTGTACATTTGACTTTCACGGAATTTCGTGGCTCTGAACACACCTTCACTTTCTGCATTGTTGCTTCTCTTGCTTTTTTATCATTGCATTAAAGAATCTGTAGTCAATATAATAACGATAATTATTGGCTGTATAAATACTTCAAATAAATATAAAGGGATATATATATATATATATATAGATAGATAGATAGATAGATAGATAGATAGATAGATAGATATATATATATATATATATATATATATATTGTGAGGGATGGCCGGCCATTTACCCCGGCCAATACCCCCAGGCCGCTAGATGGAGCCCTCCCTGCAGCATAGAAGTGCCCCGAAGACCAGCAGGGAATTATGGACAATGGAGTTTTTATTCCCAACCCTGCTGGACACCGTGGGGCCCACCAGAGGACGCTGCAGGGAGGCTCAAGGACTCTTATGTGCCCTATAACCCGGAAGTGCGTCGTGATCACATGACAAGAAGAAACGACGTGTTTCCGGGTTGAGGAAAAGGACTTTTACCCTGACCCGGAAGTCATAAGGACTTGTGGATTGTTGGACAGGAACACCTCTGGGTCAGGGAATATAAAAGGACGATGGGAAATCCCAGACGTTCAGCTGAGTTGGGAGGCAGGGTGGCTAAGCATCTGGGAGTGGAGGATTGAGTATTGGTTATTGTTATTTGATTATTAATTTGTTATTGAGTATAGTGGAGTGGTGGTGCTTTATCCCCCTTATTATTATAATAAATATTCATCTTTGGATTTTACCTGGTGTCTGACGTGTGGTCTGAGGGTTCAAGGGGTCACGGAGACCTTAATCTATCACTATATATATCTATATTATATATATATATATATATATATATATATATATATATATATATATATATATATATATATATATTGTGGTGCCCGGCGGGTGTCCATGCCCGGCTGGGACGCCTAGGAGGAGTGGAGGAGGGCTTGTGCCTCCTCCAGGACACGAGGGGGCGTCCTCCCTGGTGGCTTTGGGGACCACGGGTACGGAGCTTAGAAGCTCAACCCTGTGGGGGCCCGTGGTCACCGCCAGGGGGCGCCCCGATGCCTTGGGAACATTGTCCCTCAGTACTTCCGCCACACCGGGAAGTGCTGGGGGGAAGAGACTTGAGGGCACCCGGTGGACTTCCGGCTTCTCCTTGGGAGCTTCTGCCACACAGGGGTGTGGCTACGGAGGTCCTGAGGATGCACCTGGAGCCCATCCGGGGCACATAAAAGGGGCCGCCTCCCTCCAGTCGAGGCGAGAGTCGGGAGGAAGAAGACGTAGCGTGTTGTAGAGGAGTGGAGGCTGACCGAGAAGAGAAAAGGCATTGTGTTGTGGCCAGGACTGTTAAGGGGTGATTGGTGCTTTGTGCACTGGGTTGGGCACTTTATTGAATTATTATGTTTAATAAACGTGTGGTGGACGATAATATGGTGTCCGTCTGTCTGTGTCCGGGCTGCGTATCACAGTGGCGTAGTCGGCAGGAGGCTGCACCTGGTTCAAGGTGCGGACCTGTAATTAACAAACAGTCTGTGAGCAGCCCGGCGCAGCAGCGGCACCCCCACACGCGCCGCGGGAGCGACGCAGGCACAACCCCGCGGGAGCGATTCACCTCACGGTTCGCTACCGGTTCCTTCAATGGCCATGTTCTCCTGGTGCGGGGAGAAGAACAGGGACGTCGCCGGAGTGCAGCGGGCTCCAGCAGGCACACTGTCGCCGACGACGGCCGGTTCGGCAGCGCGGCGAGGACGGCGAGACAGGAAGGCGAGTCCCAGGAGGTGAGTACCCTGCCCAATGGCGATAGGCCCCGTGGGGGCAAGTTTACCTTTTGTGCTGCAGGCAGGGACTACCTGGGACTGCGTCAGTGACAACGTAAAGCCGTGCCTCAGGCTGTCGACGGCGCCGAGGTGGCAGTAAGCAGTGCCACGAGAGAGGAGCCGCTGCAGCTCGATAAGCAGCAGCAGCCGCTGCTGGGATCCAGGAAGGCACATCGCCGCATCAGGAGACAAGGAAACAGAGCCAAAATGGCCGCGGACCGGAAGCCGCTCCCAGAGACTGGTCCGGGATTGGGCGGTGTGTCTGACGTGGCCGCCAATGATTGGATGGAGGCGGGCACACAGAATGTCAATCCCGGGCTGAGGAAGGACCCGACGGGGCCGGTGGGAAGGCCCCTCAGAGAGCAGCCGGCGGATATGTCTGACAGAAAGGTAAGGCAACTGCCGACTGACTCTCTGTGCTTGCCAGCGGCTCTGCACGAGCTGGAGGAATGCCTTCAGCCCGCAGAGTCGCTTTTACAGGTGATGCGCGTCCTCCGTAGAGGATTGAAAGAGCTGGAGGTGAAAGCGGCCGCGTCCGTGATGACGCTGCGACAGTGGGCGGATCGGCGCGGCGCTGGAGGCTTCAGCCGGAGGGACGCGGCGGAGACGGTAAGTGGAACCGCCCCCGTACAAAGAAAGGGAGATCCTGCTGATGGGGACTGTGAATACAGTGATCAGGACCATGTCGGTAGGTCTCCGACAGCGGATGCCGCGGTGCAGGCTGCTCGCGTGGTGAGGGGAGTGACAGAAAGAGAGCAGGGCGGACAGGGGCTGACAAGTGCCCTGGGTCCTAGTGCCCGACGCCCCGAGCCCGCGGCAGTCTCCCGTCACTCTGCATGGACGCAGATGGGAACGAGGCTGCACGTTTGTCATGCGCAGACTCAAACCGTCAAGGCGTCCAAGAGGGAAAGGAGGGATCGAGGGCTGTGTGCCGATTCCTCCAACAGGAAAGGATGTGCTGCTGGGTGCGCACATCCAGTTAAGGGCCACTCCCCTGAGCCAGTGGAAGGGAGAGAAAAGCAGGCGGTCCCGTCAGCCAGAGGGACACGCAACCTGCGGAAAAGGGTCCGATCAGGCAAGTTCCGGGGTCCTTGTGAAAGGGGGGGAGCGCTGCCAGTGCGTGGCGCAAAGGGACACCAGAGAAGGGTGTCCAGGCAGCGTCTCTGCCCCTATGTTTCTGTCTGTTGCAGGATGGGACCCGGGACAAACAGTAGGACCTGCTTCGTGGGAATCTGTCCCTCATCAGATGGACCGTCTGGCCGGACGACACTTCGCTGGCAATGGGGCAGCCTCTCAACCAGCGGAGGCTGCGAAGGCACGAGCGGCACTGAGCAGAGGGGCGAGGAGATCTCGGAGGGGGTGCCGAAGAGGAAAGTTCCAGGGTGCTGGTTTGGACCCTGGATGGAGAGTTGGACCCTCTTCGGGGTTGACCCGCCCTAACGGGGTGTGTCGCTTGGACCAATGGGTCTTCGCTGGCAATGGGGCACTGTGGTGCCCGGCGGGTGTCCATGCCCGGCCGGGACGCCTAGGAGGAGTGGAGGAGGGCTTGTGCCTCCTCCAGGACACGAGGGGGCGTCCTCCCTGGTGGCTTTGGGGACCACGGGTACGGAGCTTAGAAGCTCAACCCTGTAGGGGCCCGTGGTCACCGCCAGGGGGCGCCCCAATGCCTTGGGAACATTGTCCCTCAGTACTTCCGCCACACCGGGAAGTGCTGGGGGGAAGAGACTTGAGGGCACCCGGTGGACTTCCGGCTTCTCCTTGGGAGCTTCCGCCACACAGGGGTGTGGCTACGGAGGTCCTGAGGATGCACCTGGAGCCCATCCGGGGCACATAAAATTGGCCACCTCCCTCCAGTCGAGGCAAGAGTCGGGAGGAAGAAGACGTAGCGTGTTGGAGAGGAGTGGAGGCGGACCGAGAAGAGAAAAGGCATTGTGTTGTGGCCAGGACTGTTAAGGGGTGATTGGTGCTTTGTGCACTGGGTTGGGCACTTTATTGAATTATTATGTTTAATAAACGTGTGGTGGACGATAATATGGTGTCCGTCTGTCTGTGTCCGGGCTGCGTATCACAATATATATATATATATATATAGTGAAAAGGCGCTATACAGGTGCCTGACCCGACACAGACTGGACACGGAGGCACACATAAACTAAGTAAACTATTTTATTTTTCTTTGCCTGTGGGCGCATGTATTCCCCGTGTCCCACAGGCAGTACACAGTCCCAAGCACAGCACATCAAATAAACACCAAGCAAATAACTCTTTTTCTTCCTCCACCACTCCTCCCAGGCAACCTTGTCCTCCTCCCGATTGTGGCTGCTAACCCCTTTTATAGTTGACACGGAAGTGCTCCAGGTGCTTGATTGCCAAGTTCTGACTGCACTTCCAGGTGTGGTAAAAACACTGCCTATAAGGGCTCAGGAGTTCCAGCTGCAGCACCCCCTGGCAGCGCCTGTGGGATCCAACAGGGCTGCACCCAACTCCAATTCCCATGGAGCCCTGTGGGAAGCCGAGGCACTGTTCCAACCCAGGAGGGCGGCCATCTAGCGTCCAGGGGGAGGTATTGTACAGTCCGTGGCTGCTCCCCCTGAATATATAATGAAGGGGCGTCCCAGCCTGTCATGGACCCTGGCCATCCACCACAATATATATATATATTTAATAAATACAGGTGAATGCTTTTTTTACCATACATACCTTTGTACTCTTTTACTACCAAAGAAATGGATAATCATACAGTACTCTCTTAAAAAAGACTCGACCAATGTTGCTGATCGTAGTTTCTTTGCTGGAAGCTTCTTTTAAATAAATGAAAACTGAATGGCTATTAATTTACTAATCTTCCACTTAAATCATAGCTGTTTTATCTTAGAACACAGAATAGAGTATTTGTCCCTCAGTGTTTACTCTTTTAAAAGAACAGAACAAATCATTATAAATTATGCAAAGTGGATAAACAATGAAAGTTTGCAAAAGATATTTAGCTAATATAATACTGATATTCTTTAACACACTCAGTCATGGAGAAGGCAGTGAGGTAAAAAAAAGTTATGGGTGATAAAGTCTTCCTACTCCTAACTGTCTTCCACTCCTGAGAAGGAGTTAAGGAAACAAACCCTCCTCAGCCTGCTGACTGATTGGAGATAAGCCTTCACTCGAACACAACAAAAGTTGTTAAAAAGGCATCTGTTCACAAGTCAAAAATGAACATTTATGTGACCTTGGGAACACCTGGCACATGGGCATTTCTTTTAACTTTTTAATTGAATTTTATATGTATTTTATTAAAATCTTATGCAACCCCTATACAAGGAGCTTTATACCTGAGTTCAGGCCCAAACATTGAAGATCATGAAAAATATTTGCAACATGAAAAGTAATAAAGTAAATTAAAAACAATAATAATTGTGTTTTAAATCATTTAGAAATTAATAAATAATTACCAAGATATAATCATAAACCTGGTTACACGTTGCTGGCACAAATCTGTTTCTAGCTACATACCTCTGAGACATTAAGGAATCAATACCTCTCTGATTACCTAGCTCTGTGATGTCCGTGACATTTGCTTGTAAGTATGACATACTGGATATGTTTCTCTTGCATTTAATTAAAAATCAATTATGGGACACGCATGTGTGGAAGTTACAACTCCTGTTCTGGGGATCTATATCAGTAAGACTGAAACTTCTTAATGCAACTTTAACATTTAAGGTGGAACAGGTTGGACACCCCTGAGAACAAATGCATTTTGTGAATGGCAAAGTGTAAAGGTATTCCGATTAATAATTGGTAGAAGAATAGACAGGGATTTTACAAAAATCAGCATACAGAATTTGTTGAAAATCTTTCTTCATGTAGCATGGTCTAAACCAGGGGTCCTCAATCACATTCCTGGAGGATCACAGTGGCTGCAGGTTTTTGTTCTAACCCAGTTGCTTAATTAGAAAGCAATTCTTGCCAATAATTTAATTTCATGGCTTGTTAGTTGCTTTAACTCAGCTATGTCAGGTAATTCTCATATCCTGGATTTTCTTCCCCTTTCTAAGGATATCATCCAAATGATTTGAAGACTAAAATGGACGAGTAATTCTCAGTCCTTCACTTTTTTCTCTTCACTTTCCTTCCAAGTATTTAATTAAATCCAATAGTGCATGATACATACACACATGTGTAAATGATAACACGCTAAATGGAGAACTGCTGGTCCCTTTTGTCATTTGGATGTTATTGCTAATTAGTAGCAATTAAAAACCAAGAATACAGATGTTTAAGACTAAAATAAGCAATAAGGGCTCAAAATCTTAACAAGAGACACAACTAAAGTGAAGCAGAAGTGTTACTTGAGCAAGAACTGCTTCTTATTAAGCAATTGGGTTGGAGCAAAAACCTGCAGCCACGGCGGCCCTCAAGGGCCGTGATTGAGGACCCCTGGTCTAAACCATACATACTGTATTTTTGTACTCTTTTACTGGTAAAGAAATTAATAATCACATAGCTCTTAGTTATAAAAAAAACATGGACTCTTATCCATGTTACTTTACCTGACCAGCGTGCTCTTTTAAAATAAGTGAAAATACATGACACGTCTAAACTGTTACATGGACTAAACCAGACTCACAGACTTGAAACAAAAGGAAGAGTCAGGCCATATTTTGTTTTCATAAAATGCTTTTTTCTTTTGTTTGTTGTTTGAGAAGATGCTCTTAGAGACTATCATCCTTTTGATCATTTAAAATTTGAACAGGTTTTCCTTTATAGTGTAATAGATGTTTCCATGTCCAAACAAAATGATAAAAGACTGCTTGAACTGCAACTAATAATACATCAGCAAAACAAAAATATAAACACCAATGTGTTCATGACATTCATGATATTACTGGAACGATAACAAAAGGAAAAAACAAATAGGAGTAAAAAAAAAAAAGTTATTGCACATAGAGGCAAACTGAACGGTCATGTCTGCTTATGGTATCCTACAAAAGAACATACAGTATATAAAACTGATTCTACCATAAATACCTTTTATAGAATGACGCACAGTTTAAAATCATTTCTATGTTTTCATTTTTATGCTTGCATCGATATATGGCTTGCAACTAGAAGCAGTGGTTTGATTTGCATGGGAAGTGGCTTAGAGGTTAATGAAATGTAAAACAGCAAACTAAGAATTTATTTGTGCAGATTGGGCCTATATGTCAACTTGTGTAGGTAAAACTCTCAGAGTTATTAATATAAATGTCCATATGGCTTGCATGTATGACACATCATCAGAATAGGCAGTATAAGTGTTATGAAGTCACTGTTATCACTGTTTCCATTCTGGTTATCATCCTGAAACAGAGTTTGTGAGTTTAACTGATTGACAAGGCATTAACAAACCTACTAATTTATATGCCTAGCCTGGTCATGCAGCTCTCCCAAGATGATTTATATGCAATTTAGACCACTGCTTCTGGGTGCAACTCTTCTTTTGTTGCAGATGATGTTATAAAAGGCTGTGGAGTTTCCTCCCACCATACAAAGGCATTAGGTTCATTAGTGACCCAAGAATGGAGATGTGTGAGTGGATGTAAGTGTTTACATGAGTGTACAGCATCTTGTGATGGACTGATATCCTGTCCGGGGTGGTGTCAAGAAAACCCTGTAGTGGAAAATTCCAGACAACAAAACAAAGTAAAGATAGACAGATAATCAAAGAAAGCAGAAAACATTCTGGGATTTGAATCTGCTATTACGTTTTTGTACAATGCTAATTTAGATGTTAGTCCTTACTTGTTTTAGAGATTACAGATCTTACTTTGTAGACAGCAAAGCAAATGATGAATTCATAGTTTCAAAAATGTTTCTAGGGGACCAAAAAGCTGACAGCACTACAAGTCTTGGGCATGATGACCTGAATGTATATGTGGAAATCAAAGACAGTCTGCATATTTAGAATTCAACTCCTGGTTGCTCTAGTTTCTGCACTGACATAAAAATATAAATGCACTAACAGTCAAGAGCTTGTCCTTTCTGGTTAGATTCCTTGTTTCAACATGTTTCTAAGACACTGATTTTTTAAAATTAAATGTATGACTAGTTGATATTGGTCTGCTGCCTCGCAGTAAGGAGACCAGGTTTCACATCACAGGATATCCATGTGTGGATTTTACATGTTCTTCCTGTGTCTGTGTGGATTTTCTCTGGGTGCTCCAGTTTCCTCCCACCGTTCAAAGACATGCAGGTCAGGTGGATTGGCAATACTGTATTTACCCTAGTGTATGGTTGGTGGGTGTGTATGTGTGTGTGTACATGCGTCTGTTCACCCTGCAATTGACTGACGCCCTGTACAGGGTTTGTTCCTGCCTTTCAACCTACGCTAGCTGGGTTAGGTTCCAGCACTCCCGCAACCCAGTTTAGGAAAAAGTGGGTTAGAAACTGACTGACTAGTCTTATTACAACAGATATCTCAATTTTCACATTATGTCTAACCTTGAACACCAGACAAAACTACATGAAAAGACACTGTTCATTCCATAAGGGATTTTTCTGATATGACAGAATAGAGAATTTCTTTCAGGCTGAGCAGTTTTTCTCACTAATATTTTTGACTGATGTGTAAAAACAATGATACAAATTCAGAGGTTAAAAGGCATTGGTATAATTTGTATTCAAACTTTTAATAAAGGTTAGACTGTTCTTAATTTAGTTCAAATGGCGAGACTAAAATACATATTGTTTGATTTCCAACTTATGGCATTTGCACAAAAAGGAAGAAGCAGGAAAATACTAGGTGCTGCTGGCAGACCTATAATGTGAATAGACAAAATGCTTTTTAACAAGGATGAACAGAATTTATACATGATAAAGTGATAGAACTGGCGTTGCAAAAAGAATATTATTGAACTTCTAACTCTATGAAGAAAGAAATTGGACCATGGAATCATCACGTTTTCAGATTTTATGTACATTATGTATAAAGGATTTTTATTCTGATTTTTAGTAGAGACTGCATATTCAGATACCATTATTTCTTAATATGAGTTTCTAAAACAACTCCATCAGTTTGAGCTCTTTAATTTGATACACACTAGTTAAGTATTGTTGGCCCTTATAAATCAGAAACAGGCCTATGTTCATAATATTTATCTCTGACTATTTGAAGATAGTACACATTGTTGCACACCTTTGGCTATAACATTACTGCCAGTGTGTGAGTAGATTTGTTACATGTGTAATCTCAAATGGGTACGCTTTCATTCAACACGCACGAAAAAACAAAACATTAAAATTGGTTCTTTGGTTCCAGAGATATTTCATTGAACAGACAGGCAAAGAGACAAATGGAAACCGTAATTTCAAGCTTGTTTCATTTTTTTTTCTCCCAAGACAATATAAAAATTAAATCAATTATTAAACACAAGATACTTCCTTTAGTATAATCAGAGTATCTTTTCTTGACAGCTACTGGCACTGGCAGGGTAAACAAACTACTTAGATTTATGTTTATTGTTATTATGTGGAAAATTACTAAGATATTTAACAAACTGGAATGAGAAACCCTTTTTCCTGTATGGAGATAACACTAAAATATGGCAAAGATAAGTATAATGCTTGTTTATGATTTCTGAGAAAAACAAATAAAAATTAAGTTAGTGGTTTTATTGAGAAATTAAATATGCAGGCTATATAGTATATTGAAATTGAATAGTCACATACTATGATTAGATACTGTGTTGGACTTGTAAATTGTACTTCCATTTATGAGTCATTGGCTCCCTTAAATTAATGTTTGGTTATCATTCATAATGGGAAGACTTGCAAAAAGAATGATGTTCTGTGTGTTATTTTATGCAATGATTAGTATATTAATATTGCAAATCTATACCAAACGTTTTATACTTTCTGTTGCTATCTGACATGTAAACACTTAAGAGTGCATCGTTGGAAAGAAAGGCAGATTGTGTAAAATTTATTGAGATATTTCTTTTTTTCAGCAAGACACTTCCTGCTGGTTTGTTTTCTATAAACAAAAGCATAAGACATTTTTTCTGTATTATGTTAAAAACAGAGTCCTGGAGTTTGTCACTTTCAAAAAAATGTCAGAACTAAGTCTGGGGCAAGAGCAATATTTATTCCATGCATGCTAAAAAAATGTTGATCCAAGTAATGGAGTATATTAAATTGATGTAGCATTTGACAACTGTTTATACAATCCACTCAATATGCAATAGAAAGATTACAAAAAAGTGCAAAATGATTTATGTTTGCTGAAGACAAATTACATAATGAATAGCAATTATTGGCTGAATTCCGACAATGAAAAAAAGAGCAGATTTCATCTTTTTGCGTGACCTAGCTTGTCAAGGAAATATTTTCGAACAAGTGGGGATTTAAATACATTCACACAACAACCAGTGTAATGAGGCACTTTATTACAATATGCTGTGTGCCAGGGATTTTTGTGCAAATAAATACATATATTGTGTGAGAATATTGCTGCTGCTTACACGTCACTCCTGATATTAAACATTATTTAGTGAATTTAATGTCCTAATTACTTGGGTGGTACAGTAGTACAGTTACATCTCCACAGCACAGGACTTAAATCCCATTCTGGTCACCATTTGTATGAGGTGGTACTTCCTCTATGAGTCTGCATTGTTTTTTCTTTAGGTTCTGCAGCTATTCTCACACCTCCCAAAGACATGCAGGCTAGCTTGACTGGAGTCTTTATTATGAGAGGTATTTTTGGGGCCAGCTTCTCAGACACCTTTCACCAGCAAGAAGAGACTTACACCAGTGAGAAGAGATTGCAAGACTCCAACTGGTTTTCTCCAAAAGGTTGACGTATGCATGTACTCGTGAGAATCGTTATATCTTCTCATCACTTCAGGACAGAGTTAGAAGCTTTCAAACTGTTAAATATTTATGGTTCTCATATTGGGAGACTCAATCTGGTCAGTTTACTACACACTGTGTTCTTTAGATACCAAAATATGCTTCAAATGAGAGAACGACATAGCACACCTTAAAAGGTGAAACAAAGCAGTATTTAAAATATATATTGGTAAAGTAAGTAAGGAGGAAACACTAAAAACTATAATTTAAAAAATCAAAACATTCATACTCCAACCTTCTGTTAAAAGGCAGCAAGACAGTGTCTCCTGACTGTAAATGTGCATGTTCTGTTTACTCTAAAAGTTGACCTTGCAAGAAGTTCTTTTCAGAATGTCCTTGGAGATGCAGTAAGAATGAATAATTTCTCAGCATGATGCTCAGTTACTAGTATCCTTTCCTAGATGTATAAATCATCTGTGATAACAACCACATTGTCTGAAACATTGAGGCCAAGTTGCCAGTAGCTACAAAAGATACAGCTTAAAGGGGAACTGCAAATGCTAAGCGTCTGGCAGAAGAAGGCACGTTTCATGGTGTGTGGTGTTGGGGAGACTGCGATTATCCTTTATGTCTCCATCTCTACTTGTTCAAGACTAAGAAACACCCTTCTTCTTTGACAGGTGCGAGATATACTTTATGAACTCTGTACAAACAAGACAAAAATTTGAGATTTGTATTGGTTTTTTAAAAGGTCCTCCATCAGTCATGCAGTATCCCACTGTATTCTCCCAAACAATGGGTGATGTGTTCCTAGAGGTTTTTGTTTTTTTTAAATTTGGTAGATGCCAACTAATTTTTCTGCCACCACCAGCTGTAAGCATTTTGCAAGCAAGTCTTTTCCTACCCACTGCCAATATCTCTTTCCTGGACTTGTCCATTTCTGTCACATTCCCTGTACAGCTATATGGTATAGCAGGTCCGCGGCTCGAAATGGATGGCCAGTTTTTAAATAATAATCGACGCACTCGTGGCTTTAAGAGGGGGGTGTGGTATTGTGGCCAGAGAGGTTTCCAGGAGTGATGGGGGCTTGGGTGTTTTCACGCTGAAGTGCACAGGTGTGGGATCGGCCATGTCTGTGATTGTTGCTGGGAGCTGCTAATCGCTGCACCTGTGCCACGTCCCCATTATAAATAGGAGAAGTGTGAGTGCGGAGAGAGAAAAAAGGAATGAAAAGAAAAAAACGGGGGTTAAGGGAGAAGAAGGCATGAGGCGAAGTAGCCGGTTGTGTGTGCGTGAGTGAGTGAGCAAACTAGAGCAGGCTCACTGTAATAATGAGAGGCAGCTGGGAAGTGATCCCCAGCGGGGTGTTTGGCCAGCACCCAAGGCAGATGGATTGGGTCACTCCTGCTCAGTTTTGCAGAGGAACAAGAGTGACCATGACCGAGGACGGCTTGCCGCATAAGGCTGCGGAAGGCAGCGGGAGTCAGAAGCTCGGAAGGTGGAAGGCCCAGTATGAGCGCCCTTGTCGCTGGGGAACCCGAGTCTCGGTCTGGCAGAGCCCTACGGAGTCAGGGATCGAAAAGCTACCAGACCAGAAGGAGAAGGTCAGCTGCAGGTAGGGTGACTCCCTTGGTGTAGGGCCTGGTCTTCCAGCCATTGTTGTTTTAACCTCATTTTTACATGGAATATTTATTGGATTATTGGATTATTTTAACTTCCACTTTGGATCACCTTTTTGGATGGATTATTTATTTATTGACTTTTGATGCACTGCACTTTGTTTGGACACTGTTTTTGATTTGTTTTGATTTTTTTAATAAAAGCACTGTTTGCACTTTGCACCTTCCCCTTGCTTCGTTTGTTGTCCTCATTGTCCAGCTCATCCAGTTACATTACTGACGGTGTTGGGTTAAAGAGGCTCCTAAAAGGGAGATGGGAGCATGGAGCAAGACCCGCATCGTCACAAGCTGCCTTCCCTCATGTCCTTTCTACCATACTGGAATTGATTTACACACATTTAACAATGTGTTGCAATTGTCAAAAATTTCATCACTGTGGAGTCTTTCTTTTTTGATGGCATTCAGACTTTTGTCTAGAAATAGGAATTTAAATATTCTTTTGTGTTTTGTCCACACTTTATTTATAATAATATTTTCTATATTGATATATCAAGAGTAGCCTTTATTGCATTTTTAAATTTGCATTGCTTCTCGTCTTTTAAAGGGAAAACTTTTTATGCCATGATTTCGTTTCACTAATCTTATCTTAAGCCTTTCTGTAAAGGACTAGTTAGAAGACATTGAGTGAATCTCTCATTATTTATTATAGAGAATCTGGCCCTAGATCTGCATCCTTGTTCACATATGATAATACTAGAACATGATGCTTGGCTGAAATAGAATAAGTATGTTACAAAATGTGTGACTACATGGACTTATATTATGTACGAGTTGGACAGAGTCATGTAACCAATCTTGAAGTTCAGACATTTGCTCAAAGCAAGAGGCCATGGCCACGATGATGCCACAAGGCACATGATGATGCACCTGGTAATGCAGCATTGTAGAGGCCAGACACAGAAAATGGTGGTGTAAAGGCAAATAACCACACTATACAATGTCACACATAGGAAAAAAATGAGATCATCTTATCATAATGTTTTATTATGTTATATGTTCAAAATATATAGAGCGAAAAAGAATAAAAATTCAAAACATTCCAAAAACAAAAGAAAAAGAAGCAGACTATTACATAACATGACCCAGACTTATCATCTCTGTGCTGTCAAAAATATTCCAACTTATAAACACAAAATGATAAGGCATATTTAAAGAGCAACCTCAAAAATACCTAGGACTATATTATTTTTAAGAAAATCCCAGCAATGATGCTTTTTATATTTATGACAGAATGAACCACTGTATCTGGCACACTAGTTTCTTTTGTGTGTTACTAAGTTTAATTGTGTATGTCTATGCATTTTATTGCATAGGTTTTAATTTGTTTAAAATTGTTTTTGTGCTCTAATTTTTATCATGTATGACTACGTGTTTCGTTCCTGGTTTTAATTTATTAGTGAATTTTTGTGTGTCTGTGAAGACTATTTGTAAAGCACTTTGTTCTTGAAAAATGCTATACAAATTAAATCTTCTTACTAGTTCTAATACACATGATTGATATCTTGCAATTAGTCAAGAAGTAACTTTGGATGTTAGTACTCTTCAATGTCTCATATATCTTTTCAAATGTAGGTTTGTCATAACATGTCACCAGGGTTTCTTCAACACTCTAAAGAAAACTTTTTCACCTGTTTGGATTTTTATTTTTTGCATTTTTCTGGTAAATTTTCACTTTTGTAGGGAGCCACAATAGTTTTCAAAATTCAGTGATATATCATGTTATTAACAATGTAATAATAATAATAATAATGCATTTTATTTATAGGAGCACTACTGAATGTCGGCATTACACTTCCAATAAATATCAACTGTTTTTAAAAACACAAAGGCCTACTTCTTGCCTTTTAAAGACTGTCATAATTCCATTGGTCTTTTTCCAATGCACAGGAAAAGGAAATTCTTTAATTATTTTACTTTAACATAGGAAATTACAAACAGACAACAAGAGTGACACCTATCATGTTGGTTATTCCCAGATAACACATCCACACTGAAAAGCATGCACTTGATAGAGCTACTGGAAAGATGATGAAATATAGACAATGAATTTGTAAAAAATACTACAGCTGTGAAAAACAACTAGGTGTGTTGATAAAGTATGGAATGTGGATATTGGTATTCACTGGCTTTCTGTAGAAAGCTGGGACTGTAGCTTATACTTATTAAAGTAAATCTTTTTGTACAAGAATATATTAAATGGCTTCAGGAACTGACAAACCCCCTACTAAATGTTATAATGAGCTTTCATCTCAGAAAGTGTAAACTTTAACGATGTAGTAAAAAAGCTACCAAATGGGCAAATAAAAGATAACATATTTCTTAAATAGATTATTTTATGAAGGTTCTCTTCTAAACACATTTAACTTCTATGAGAACTTTATTGAAAGCATCTGTTACTTGCAATGTTAAAATCTCAATGGTTAAAGCATTTTAAATGTGATGTAGAATCTGATTCCGTGAGTGAAAATAAAACTGGGAACAAGTTATTTTTGTATATGTTATTAAAATCACTACACAACCCAAATCAAACACACATGTATTCTACAGATTAATAGCAAAGCAATGGGAGTGGGAGTGTTACAGTGCTATCCTGCATATCACTCCCACAAAGTAATACCTAACATCTAGACGTCCCAAACAACCAGGGTCAGTGACAGTAACAACACTCACATAGTGAAAAGTAAAACAGTAATGTCTTACTCATATGTTGTGATTCCATTATTTAAAGTTACCCCTCTCACATGGGGTTCTGCAGGTTTATTTAAGTTTTTTACATTGTTGTACATTTTATCATTATGTGGTTAATGTCATTTTGTGTATTGTTTTTCTGGCGAGTATTGCCATTTTCTGATACTCATTCATCATATTGTTGGTGACGAGCATTGCCATTTTATGATACACATTCATGGCCATGGCCACATTGTGGTTGATGATACTGCATTTCTAGCACGTCACTGCATCACTGCTATATAAGATGGTGTAATGCTAGCATTTGCAACCTAGCTTTGGATCGAAAATACTACTCATTAGCACTTTGTCTTATTGCTTACAGACCCGTGTCTTTGCTTGATGACTCTTTTGATTCTCTCTGTTCAAGTCCACCTTCATTTCCTTCTTACTGTTTCCTAATATCATAAAAATATCACTTAAAAATGAACTAAAGGGGAAATGTAAAATACAGCTTTTTGGAAAATTTTTCTTAACAATAAAATACATCAAATTCTTAGGTTTACTTAAATCAAACTTACATTGCAAAATGCTGAATATTGGGATCATAACCTAGCCTTCTGTTTTCTAGCCTTGCTAACTTTTTATTCAGCTGTGAGAATACAAACTGATTCATTTCTTAGCTTTCATTGAATCCCAAAAGGGCATAAGAAACATTAAATGTCACATCTACAGTATAACAATCTTTTCAAGACAGATAATATTTTTTATTTAAATACATTTCTTTTTGAATAGACTGTTGGCTTATTTTTATTTTAATATGCAATGACAAGATTTCAGTTCCAATTAAAACTGGTATTATTGATGACATTTCAGGTGGGTGTTTGGATTATTTTGTTAACCTTGTGCATAGTGCAAAACACAGTTCCATAAAATTAATTAAGTGAGGTTTGCTTAGTGGGTAACATCTGGTAAAACGAAAGCTTTTCGTTTTAGTTGATAATTATTTTACCATCCATCTATCCCATTTTTGAACATGATTTTATGATTTCAGCATTTTCAAAGAATTACTGGCAGCACTGTCAAAAATCAATTCTGGATTAAATTCTGGTCAAACTCCTGGCATAACGGACTCATGCAAAGAGAATTAAGAGCTGCCAGTCAATATGAGTTCCTTTACAAATTGTGAGAAAACCTGAGAATGTCCACCTCTAAAATAGGAGAATGTTTATACACTAGAAACACTGTAACTAGGCCAAGATTCAAAGCCAAGGTCCACATCCTGGGGTAACAGCATTAGCTGCTACATTGATGTGGATTATTTTATTGAAGTTGGATTTTTTTTTTTTAATTTTCATTTTATTGATGGTATGTATGAAAACAGATGTCATGGCAGTGGTATGATCTAGAGCAGTGTTTCCCAAACTCGGTCCTATGGCCCCCCCGTGGCTGCAGGTTTTTTCTCCAACCAGAATCCTAATCAGTGACAACACCTCATAGCACTGATCTCATTTAATTAGCTGGGATTTTCTTTCTTTCATTTTACATTCAGAAAAGCACAGCAGCATGATTTTTTCATTTATAAGACATTTAGAAATATTTCTGCTTTTGCTATAGATTTAAATGCTTAACTCACTTTTGTTGATTTCATTATATTTAGCCCTTTCTCTGTGCAGTTTTTCCCCTTCATTGTATCTTATTAATGACAATTATAAACGAGCTGAACATACACCCAGGCAAACAATACTGAATAATCAAAGGCTGCATCTACTTTAGCATCAGACCCACTAATTAGTAAATAATGGATTAGTTACACAATTAGAACACCTTGAAAAGTAGAATGAAAATCAAGATGAAAATATTGTTAAAAAGAAAAAAATACATTATTCCCATATACTGTAACTGCTCGGTACATTTTAATATATTTTGTTTTATTTTTTACCAAACTTAGTTTTCTAATTTCTGCATAGTTTCCAAAACACATCACTTAATTAGCCCAGGAGTCCAATTAAAAACAGAAGGTTGTTGGAACAAAAACCTGCAGCCACTGATCTAGAGTTTTGGGCTCAAATCGAAACGTAGTCACTGTAAATAAAGACTTTACAAATATTTCTCTGCATGCTCAGATTTCCTTCACATTTGAACTGCTGACTCTAAATTGTACCAAAATAGATAAGTGTGAGTGCCCTCTGATGGCCTGGAAAACTTTCTAAGGCTGCACCCAGTGTTGCCAGGATAGGCCAACTGCTGCCATACTATTATATAATGGAGTGAATATACCATATTAATAGAATCTACAGCATTATCAGAAGCAAAAATATGTTTACTGTTGTAACATTACTTACTCTTATCATCAACTTGAAGTCAGACCTGGCTGAAGAACACCTGTCAAGGTTACATTATTAGTGCAATGAGTCTCAGCACCAGTGTTGGATAAGTGTTTTAAAATTATTTTTAAAATAATTTTACTTCGCCAATTTCATGTCATGTCTGTATTGATTCTAATCTGCCAAGTTACTTGTGCACAGTAAACTCAAAATATGGCCAGTCACTCTGAACCAGTTTTAATCATAACAGTTCTCTTAGGATTATTTCCTAATTCACATATACCTTTTGTGCTGGCATCACCTACAGTACATTCTTCATAATGTACATATTGCTATTTAATGGGGAGTTCTATCTTTTATATTAAATATTCCAAAATAAGCTTACATATATATAGATATATAGATATCTACATATAAATCTTTCTGATATATATATATATACAGTGGAACCTCGAGATACGATCACCTCCGTATACGAGAAATTCAAAATACGAGGAAAGTATGAGCGAAAAATTCTGATCTAAATACGAGCATTGGCTCACGTAACGAGCCACGAGCCAGGCTGTGGGTATAGCTCGCGGCTTAGCGAGGGGGCGTGGTAGCTGTAGCGAGCCGCAGGGCGATCTGCAGTGTCTGCGTTTCTCACCTAAGTGCACAGGTGGGAAACTGCCCACATCTATGATTTGTCCTGTGGCTGATGGGCTGGGCAGGGTTGCCACCCGTCCTTTAAAATACGGAATCGTCCAGTATTTGAGAATGAAATTGCGCGTCCCGTTTTGAATCAATACGTATGCGTCCCTTATTTTTTTGTATTAAAAGTGGTAACCCTAGCAGCTGTCATGTCTTCCCCGCATATATAGAGAAGCGCGAGCCGGTTAAGGGGGAGAAGAAGTAAAAGAAAAGAGAGGAGAGGAGAGGAGAGAGAACGGAGGTTGCAGGAGGAGGCAGGAATCCGCAGCAGTAGGAAGTCGGTGCGAGAGAGCGAGCGAGTACAGGCTCGCGTGTAGCTGAACAGGCGAGCCAAACAGCTGAAGCAGGACGGTGTAGAGAAGGTCAGCTGCATTAAGTGTCTCGCCTGTTGCAGAGCCCGCATGGGAGAAGCAGGTGAGACGCTAACAGAGAAGAAGCACCGGGGATTGTCATCTGTTTTTTGAAGACTGCTTCCTGTTGACGTTTTAACCTCGTGTTAAAGGATTGTTATTCTTATGTACTTTAAACCTCCACTTCACAACTGTTTTAAGGATTAAAGATTAATTGAATGCTCTACTGCACTTTGGACACCTGTTTTGATTCTTTTAATAATCAGTTATATTATTTACCAGTGTTATTTATTAAAGGTAGACTACAGTATATATAATTTATCAGTGTTATTTGTTAGGAAAATTGATTTTTATGTTAATATATTTGGGATGCGGAACGGACTAACTGGATTTCCATTATTTTCAATGGGGACGTTTGTTCTAGATACGAGAAATTCGCTATACAAGCTCAGTGCTGGAATGAATTAAACTCGTATCTAGAGGTTCCACTGTATATATATATATATATATATATATATATATATATATATATATATATATATATATATATATATATATACACACACACACCTGTATATACTGTATATGCAATATGAATGCAGAATACATTGAACATGATTTCTAATTTGTGATTCTGACAGCAAGTTTAGCAACACATGCTATAGGGCACGTGCTTTAGAAATTGGATTTCAACAGGAATAAATAGATGTGAACATTACAAGCAAAGGTCAGACAAAGCTGCATCTCTATTAAAATTAATCTACAGATGCTAGCATACTCACTTCATGGCAGAGTTAGAATTTATCTGTGACTGTCATAGCAGCAATTCAGCTGTAAATTCAAAAGAAAATCCTCTATGAAACATTTTAGAACAGTGAGTCATTCTGAATACATATTCTGCTGTATCGTCTTTTCGAAGATGTGTTCAGTCATGTTTGTGCTTGATAAAACCTGATTGGAATCCATATACTGTAGAGTTATAAATAACAGAAAAAAAACTTTTCATGAGATTTTGCTTTAAAACATTTAAATAGTTTGTTTTGCAATGTTATAGGTGTACACTGAGTAGATAGTTTAACTTGGTCTGCTGCAGGTGGTGAACACAATACTATTTACTGTAAATGATAAAAATATAATTATTATGCAAGGGTGTGAGTCATTTTTAACAATGCATTAAATGCTTGTAAATGCATTGAAACACAAATGAAATTTGATGTTACCTGGACTTAAAAACACCTCACAGGATGAATATACATATACATAAATCTGAATGAAATGATCTCCTGGTAAACAACATTTTTGGTTTTGACCATGACACTTACGAAACCCTAGACTTTGTTTATTTCCTTGGCAAATATGAATTGATGTAGTTGCCAGTTCAAGGGAAATGTTCTTTCTTTAGCCTGCACAGTTTTATGTGGGTTTAATGAAATGCGTCACAACTGATGATTAGTTTTGTTAGTATGACCAAAGGAAAATACCCCCATTGAATTGTCTTTATAAGGCTTCAGCTCTCACACCTTGTTTTTTGCCAGGTGCTTCATGCCATTTAATACTGCTTTTCAATGTCATAGATCTCAAGGCAACTATGTTTTCAACAGACCAGCAGGCTGAGGTGTGGAAGTATGCTGCTTACAATTCCCTGTGGCTAGATTTCCCATATCCTACTCTTTGCTAATATACCCTGGAATCATTGAGCCAAAATGTCCTAGTAGGTCAATAATCCAGAGTTCCATAGGTGGTCCTATAGCTGCAAAATTAAAGGACTTCAAAAAAGAATGATGTAGGGATTTGGGGGTTTTCCTAACCACATAAATCATAGATGTGTGTCCATTTCTGAAAGCATTTTAAAATTTTCAGCAGAATCAATCAAGCCACCAAATCACACTGAAGAAGAGTAACTGAAACTAAAAAGTCTCAGTTTGCATGTCTGGGCCTCCCTTATCTGATAAGATGACATTAAACCATGTAACAGCCATGGACATCTCTCTTAAAGGTACTGTACAAAAACTGGAAACTGAAACTCTGAACAAAGGACTATATACAGTATCTAAGGTCAATAACAATGATGGGCAGAACTTTGCACCAGTCGTTAACCAAGAGGATGGGCTTATTTGCATCCAACAAGCCAATGACAAGACCCCTATTCCTTCCTTTAAAAACATTCGTAACACCCTAACTAACTGCTCTCCTCTCACCATGTTACAGTGTAACCTGGCCAGCTCTGACTGCTCATAGTCAAAAGCCAGAGCTGATAGGATGTGGCTGTAACAGAGGATGAAACAATCCCTTAACTCCAGAGATCAATTGTGCTGGACTGAAAGGGTGGAATACTTGTCCATACTGGAGTTTGGAAGAAGATGTCATTCAACCAACCTTGCTGAGGAATCAAGTGCAAGCAAGAGGGAGAGACCGTAGGTAAACCACACATTTATCTTGCTGAAACAGCAACTGACTGATCACCAGTTGCTCAAGAGACATTGATATCTCTAAGGATCTCACTTGGAACTTCATAGACCTGGTGGGGAAAGCCTGGCAGCGTTTGTATTTTCTGAGAAGGCTAGGGAACTTGGTATGCCAAGCACTATCCTCAGCAACTTCTACAGATGCACAATTGGGAGTATCCTCATCTATTCTATCACAGTCAGGTTTGGGATCAGTACATGGACCACAAAACTCTACAGTGAGTGGTAATATCTGTGCAAAACATCATTTCATGCCGATGGAATCTCCATTATCAGGACACCAGGCTTAACTGGTTATGCAGCAATTTGAAACTGTGACTTTTTTCATACAAGCTTTGTATACACTACATCGATGACAAATTCATCATATTGAGCGACCAGTTGAATGAATTCCACAACCACATAATCTCAGTATTCACTGCAATTCAGTTCACTATGGAAAGTGAAAAGAATGGACACAATAACAAACGCTTACACAGGAGACGCCCCAGACCTCAGCATACAAATGGCACCAACCCGATCTCCCATTCTACCTGGTATACTCTTCCTTATCACCGTGGTGTATGTGAAATCAAAGAGCGCATCCTCCTCTCCAGATCAGGCATTAAAGTAGCACATAAACCAGGAAACATTCTGTGGACAATTCTTTATAATGCCAAAAGCAAGAAATCTGCAGCAGAGACACGAAACACAGTATACCATGACGTACATGCTTAGCTGTATAAGTGGGACAGCCATCTTGCGACACGTATACAAGAACATTGCAGTGCTTTCAGAAGGTAGGCCATGGTCTCTGATATATGCACATGCAGTACCAATTCAAGCAGACACACGTTTAACTGGGACACAGTGCAAGTGAGCATACAAGGCGAATACTAAGACTGCCAGAGAGGTGGCTGAATCATTGCTATCAAATGAAAAGGCCATTAACAGACATTTGTAAATGAACCTGGCATATTCAGACTTTAAAAAAAGAACACACAAATAATAAAAAAGACATTAAGACCAATATCCTCTGAACCCACCTTACTAATCCAGACCTCCTCACCCCCACCTTCCTCATTTGCTATATATTGCCTTTGATTCCTGTATGTCTAATCATTTTCCTCTGATGATGACACCTGGTAGATGGTGAAAGCTCAGGAATAAAAGACTATTTTAAGATATGTGATTGATATTTTCTCTCTTTATGGATTTCTATCTATCTATCTATATCTATATCTATATATATATCTATTGTGAGACATGCCCGGACATCATCAGACTGACACCACATCTTTATAAAAATGCACACGTTTATTTTCTCCGGCACTAACAATACACACAATCCTGCACAGCACACTGTGCTCCCAGTATTAATCACCCTTAACACGGGCCTCTCTCTTACTATCTGTGGGCCGCCTTTCCTGTCTCCATGGGAGCTTCGTCCTGCTCCCACTCCCGACTGTAGCTCCCTGATTGTAGGGAGGCGGCCCCTTTTATTCTCACCCGGATGTGCTCCAGGTGCTTGACGATGTTCTTCTGGCAGCACTTCCTGGTGTGGCGGAAGTGCTGCCCTTGCACCTGGAAACACTCCGGGCGTCGCTGGAAGGCTCTTCTTCCATCTTCCCGGGTGTGGCAGAAGTGAATGCCTCGTGCCCCCTGGCGGTGGCCACAAGCCCCAACGGCTTGAGCCTCCTTGCTCCTCTCCCATGGTCCTCTCCCGATCCAGGGCAGTTGCCCCCTCGTGGCCTGGAGGAGGAATACGCCACCTCCTGGTCCTTCCAGGTGTCCCGGCTGGGTCTGTCCCCCAGCCTCTCTGTGACACTATCTATATCTATCTATCTATATCTATAGATATGTATATACTGTATATTCCACAAGCACAAATGATTACCCTAATTAAAATCAGAAATGAGCAAAAGAAAGCCTAAATCTGTGAAAGACAATAAACCAACACCAACCAGGATTCTAAAAGTAATGGCAAAAAATGACTATCTGGCATCCTGAAAATGATCAGAAGAGTGAGCTTTCCTTTATAGAAGAAAAATAATATGGTCATTGTGATGCCAATGCTGAAATCTGCGTGACCATCTTGGATCTTTGATTGTTAGCAAAACATAATATAAAAATTTAAAAAAATCATAATGAGCACTGCTTTGAATTGCTTTATCAGTTTTATAACTTATTTGAATTTTGTCAAGCCATGTGGTCACCAGCTCAAGCTGTGCGAGACTTTGCTGTTAAATTTGTTACACCGCTCATACATATCATTCTTTGGACTTTCTACATGAAAAAAGTCAATAAAAATAGACTATATAAATCTGTACACCTTTTGACATACAAATCCAAGCTAGCTCAAGGCAACATGCATTAAATACACCTTGAACTAATATACCCTGCATCCAGCCACAGTATATAAATATATTTAATGATAAATCAACATTTTTATGTGAGTAAACGTGCACAAAGAATAATATATGCCCAAAACAGAGTCAAGTGCTTCAATTGTTGTTGTTGTAGGAGGACAATCAGGACCATCATTACCACAGGGAAACAGTACACAATGACCAGTGCAATGTCTTGCTGTAACATCAATAATTGCTTTATAAAGAATATGGAATATGCTGAAACATATGTAATATACTGTACGCAAATATGCCCCAAAGAGATGCTATAAAAGATCATTTCTTTTCTGGCTCACTCATGCTTTGTGAGTTCTCCTTTTAATGCATGTTTGCACCAGATGTAATGGTCTTTCTTGTAAATGGGCTGCATATCTCCTTTTAAAGAACCAAAAATGTTAAATGTATAATTGGGTGCTAGGAAAATTTGAATAGAAAAGCAGAATTAAAATAGAATTCTGGAAATAGTTTTGAAACAAAATATTTTATTATATACTGTATTGAAGCTTTGTTAATGAAATCTGAAAAAAGAGGCATAACAGCAGACAACATGTAGCATTTGTTTGAGAACAAATATAGAATCTACTGACATAGTGAGGTTCACCATTTTACCAAACAAGTGTATTTTCTAGCACTTTATTCCCAGGTGTGGGAGGCTGTCTGTGCAGTCACCCTGACAACAAAACCTTTGAACAGTGACTCTAGACACCTAGGGATAAACCAAGAACTAGCTTACTAAATATTGCAAAATGAGGATGACAAGTTATGACTGCTTTATTATGTGCCTTGGAAAATTAGAGAAACATTGAAACTGATGTAATGCTATAAAAAATAACTTTAGAAAAATAATATAAATAGTACAACACTAGCTTAAGCAGCTTCTCACTATGCCATTACTACAGATCCACATTCCTTTCCACGGCTGTCACAGGATCTGTTGTTCAATTCAAACATTTTTAGAACAGGAATCACTAGAGACTGATTACTCTTAAGTCCTTCTCCTCTGAAGTGTACCTATGTAAACCTCTCCATAGGCTCTGAAGAAATCAGGACAATGCAATGCTTCCATGCTTTGAGCACATAGTCATACAGCTGCTTCAAACAGTATGCAGCACACCCACACACAAACCTGCATGGAGGAGCTGTTGGCAGAAGGGACAAGCGAGTGGATTAAAGCATCACACTGAGGGACCTACAGAAAGGTTTATTCAATCATCTGACTAAAAGATCAGAAATATTACAAAAGTATTTCAAAGCTGGTTCCTAATGAATAATGTTTTCTTGAGCAGTAGTAATAAGAATTAGGAAAGTGAGATATAATTCATACATTTGTGCCTCCTTAAATGGGAGAAGCAGACCGCAGAATAAGATAACTTATATTTGTGTTTTATGTTGTTTATATATTTTGTGTCTGTTTACATGCATATATTAATTTTCTGTTATCCTTATGTTATGAATAAACTGTATAATAATAAATAATAGACTGTAATAATAAATCATTATTTTGTTTATTACACCAAGCATGTTTATTTATTAAAAATATCAGCACAACTGAACAACAAATAGATAAAGTGAAGGAAGATTTTTGCACACCTTTGTCAATTCAGATCTCTTAATGGTTCTGATATTCTTATTTAAAAGTGAGACAGAGATAGTCTACCTACAGTAGGTCAGCTCTGAGGACTTTTAACATGAATTGAATGATAAAAATAAATTGTCGGGCCAGACTCAGTATTTATAAATACGCAAGAATATTTTTTTTTAAAAACACGCTAGGCAAACTTGGAGTCACAAATGAAAGCAAAAGTCAGGCATAATAATCAGTGCTTTTTTCTATTCTTAGTAATTTAGCACGTTTAGGTTCAACATTCAAAGTCAAAGAACCATTTGGTGGCTGATAAGCTTCATTTAACACTGGGGGGAATCAAAAAGGAGGAAGATGTCATGTGGGAATCAAAGTAAAATGTGTCATAGTCAATACCTGATATAGATATAATAAAAGACTAAATGAATATCTTTAAAAGAGAGACAACAGTAACAGAGAGACAATAGGCACCTTTAGATTATCATATCTGTAACTATTATTAAATATCATTTCCTCTACATTATATATACGAGGGATTCTCTGTTTAGGACTACGGGCTTCACCTTTTTTCTCAGGGCGCAAATGGAGCGTAACTCTACCCTTTTTGCCTATGGGGTTCTCACACTATATGCAAAACCAGAAATCTATTTAAATTCAGTAAATTGGTATATCATTAACATGTTGGCCTTATTTTGAAAATACAATCAAATTTTGAAATGTTCAACCTTTAAAGGAATACTCCACCCAAAAATATTTATTTTTAAGTTACTTACTCCATGTACTTTAAAGTGGTGGCTAAGAAAAAAAATTAAACATGTTTTCCGGCAGGATGTTGAGAAAAAAAGTTTATGATATAAAAGAAGCCAATAGTGAGCAGTGCTGTACAATGGTAAATGATGTGAAGAACGACCAAGGAAAAAAAATAAAATGTCATGTTGCTCATGTCAAATAATTCACTTTAGTTACCTAGTCATTTGAATTTGTGGCTGTGTCTGCCAAGCAGTACTACGTGTTTTCTGACAGGAGTGTCATTGGCAGACATTCAGATAAGCAATAAAATGTCCCCTCTACATTCTTAAATTGTTAAAGCACTGTTTTGGCTCCAAATGCTCCACATTCTACACTCAATAGCCCTGGCTTATCTCTTGTGTCTACATGTTTCTGTAAATACACCAGTGATCATTTCTTTTTCTCTTCATTGCCATCATAAGCTGACAAATTCGTTGCCAGCATGTTGTTGGTGTCAATGTTGACCCATTAGGTTGCATCACAATGACATTTTTTTGCACTCATTGTGCATGTGTGAATTTTGGATTAATAAAGTATCTATCTATCTATCTATCTATCTATCTATCTATCTATCTATCTATCTATCTATCTATCTATCTATCTATCTATCTATCTATCTATCTATCTATCTATCTATCTATCTATCTATCGATGAGAGGCACATTCAGGAATGATACCTGTACACAGTCAAATCCATCCATCCATCCATTATCCAACCTGCTATATCCTAACTACAGGGTCACGGGGGTCTGCTGGAGCCAATCCCAGCCAACACAGGGCACAAGGCAGGACACAAACCCCGGGCAGGGCGCCAGCCCACCACAGGGCACACACACACACACACCCAGACACCAAGCACACACTAGGGACAATTTAGAATCGCCAATGCACCTAACCTGCATGTCTTTGGACTGTAGGAGAAAACCGGAGTACCCGGAGGAAACCCACGCAGACGCAGGGAGAACATGCAAACTCCACGCAGGGAACACATGGGAAGCAAACCTAACTGTGAGGCAGCAGCGCTACCCACTGCGCCACCGTGCAGCCCACAGTCAAATCAGATTTGGATAACTTGGAAAATCAATTTGAAAAATTGAATATGAACCCAAAACTGAAAACAAGTTTATTTTAGCTGCAGAGTAGCCTGCTGTGTATGTCTATGAGGATATTACAACAGGCCATGGTACCTTTCTAGAGTTAATTGACAGGAGTCTAAAGGAGAATTTGAGTTATTTAATCCTTTCAACAAAGAGCAGGAGATCAACTAGCACGCAGAGAAAAGTTGTCCCATCCAACACCCTTTGACAGTTTAAAGGAGACTGACTTTGTTGTTGTGTGTGTGTGTGTGTGGTTTTAATAAGAATTAGATTACACTTTACCATCAGCCTCACTGTGTTCATGTACTTAGATATTGTACATTTTGTACATGCACTATGGCAGCAATTTACTAGAGTTGCATATTTGTCATCACATCTGCCATGGCAGGGATTCATTTGTTTTTACTTTCTGCATTGTTTTCTTATACTTCTTATGGTTGCAACCTGTGTATGAATTTAGTTTACACTGCCTGCACAAGCTCTTATTAAGGTATTTGGTTGTTGTCCACATGGACTACAGCATGTATGTAGTCTGTGAACATTAGACTAACAGAATCCTTGAATCTATGTATTCTCTGTAAAATGTAATGTCTCAGTTATACTTACTTTTAGCCTAAGGAAATCAAGATTAAAATTAGACTTTTTGCAGGTTTTTTTTTAATTGCACAGAACAAGTAAGGTGGCTGCCAAAATAGTTTCTCATTAAAGGATGAGAAAACATAAGTTGGTATTCTCATGTTGGATTGACTCATGTTAGCAGTTGGTGTTTTGCTTATGTGATTCTGTGCTCTATAAAAACACATGCATGGCCAGTGGAGACCTATTGCCTGCTGCTTGTGTTTTTAGTTCAAGGCTTTATTATAAAAGAACACTTGCTTTCAGGGCTCAATGCAGATGGAACTGCTGCTGAATCCTTATGGCCCATTATGAAAACAAATGGTTGAAAATGTTGATTGGTGGACTAATGTGTGTGGGAAAACAGTTTTATTTATTTGACTTTATAAACGTTTAGATAAATTGAAACATTTGTCAGAAGGCCAATTTTCCATGCTGACAGCATCCCCCGTTGCTTTTATTAGCATCTGACTAAATGTTGTCTTTTATTTTTCATTTTACAAAGTCCTTGAATATATTCTCAGAACCATTGCTCTTAGAGACACAGCTGCATGTGGTGCTAAACACTACAAAGTAATATATTAATTCTGGCACCAACCTGCTTTTATTGGTTTGTCAGACAACACTTCTCATTTTTTAGCTATCTGACACTTCTCAAAGAAGATAGACTTTGTGAGGAAGATGATGATTTCTTTCCCCCACTAGTCTTGTCAAACAAGGAGACAAGGCACACCTTTCAACACATACTATATGTTCAATCCTCAATTTTATAACAATATACTGGATGGTGATGGTTTCTCTGAAAACAAGATTACATCTTGCCTGAAGAAGGGGCCTGAGTTGCCTCGAAAGCTTGCATATTGTAATCTTTCTAGTTAGCCAATAAAAGGTGTCATTTTGCTTGGCTTTTCTCTGAAAACAGGGCAAAAATAAGAGGGCTGTGCTATGTTTCATGCAGCAGAGCATTTATTTACAAATCAAAAAAACATTTTATCTTAAACATGACAATGCTGTAATATCCTGAAGGCAATTCTACTACAATTAAGTTCGCTCTTTCCTTTCTAATTACTTTCTAGAACTGGAGAGCTAAAGAAAGAGCAAGATAAGAGATGCATATTTTAATTTGCATTTCATTGTTAAGTTATGTATCTGCAATGTTCTCCAGTTCTACATACCACACTTCACTTAAACAGACCCTATCAACAGTACACCCAGATGCCATAACTTTGAACAAACAACTCGATATTTGGAAATGTATGTCACTTATATCCCTGGTGAGGTCATGGTCCAAAGATTCCGCAGCATGTTCTGATGACTACTCCAATTATTGTACTTGAATAAATAAAAAATCCTTTTTTTGTCCTACTATTTGCCCCTAGCTGCTAGTTAAAGCAGATATCTCAGTAACAAACTGAGTTTTTTGCCGTAATGTCCCTGGTTAACCCCATTCAATTAAAGAGCTCAATTACTTAACATAAAAGAATAACAAAGAAGTGACACGGACACATTTTTTTGTGTGCAGCAATTGTACTTAATAGCTAAGGGTGCAATTTTAATATATAGGGGTGAAGAGCTGTGCTGCAGTAGCTTCCATTGAATCCTAATTTCTTTCATTGTATCTTACATGTTAAGTACTTAGCATTTTATTCATCTTAAAAGTCTGTTATATAAAATAATACTGATCATCTGAACATAATAATTATGTTTTAAAGATGTATAACCCCTTAACAGTGGATTTTGTAATGTAATAGTAATATCGTACAATTCAATTCAATTTTCAATTCTTAAATTTCTGGAAAAGTGGTCTCACTTTTGCTTTCTTTACAACATAATACAGTAATCCCTCCTCCATCGCGGGGGTTGCGTTCCAGAGCCACCTGCGAAATAAGAAAATCCGTGAAGTAGAAACCATATGTTTATATGGTTATTTTTATATTGTCATGCTTGGATCACAGATTTGCGCAGAAACACAGGAGGTTGTGGAGAGACAGGAACGTTATTCAAACACTGCAAACAAACATTTGTCTCTTTTTCAAAAGTTTAAACTGTGCTCCATGACAAGACAGAGATGACAGTTCTGTCTCACAATTAAAAGAATGCAAACATATCTTCCTCTTCAAAGGAGTGCGTGTCAGGAGCACAGAATGTCACATAGATAGAGAAAACAATCTCTAGCAAACAAATCAATAGGGCTGTTTGGCTTTTAAGTATGTGAAGCACCGCGGCACAAAGCTGTTGAAGGCGGCAGCTCACACCCCCTCCGTCAGGAGCAGAGAGAGAGAGAGAGATAGAGAGAGACAGAGTTTGTTTTTCAGTCAAAAATCAATACGTGCCCTTCGAGCTTTTAAGTATGCGAAGCACCGTGCAGCATGTCGTTTCAGGAAGCAGCTGCACAAAAGATAGCAACGTGAAGATAATCTTTCAGCATTTTTAGACGAGCGTCCATATCGTCTAGGTGTGCGAACAGCCCCACTGCTCAATCCCCATATGTCAGGATCAGAGAAAGTCAGCGCAAGAGAGAGAGAAAAGTAAGCAATCTAGCTTCTCAGCCATCTGCCAATAGCGTCCCTTGTATGAAATCAACTGGGCAAACCAACTGAGGAAGCATGTACCAGAAATTAAAAGACCCATTGTCCGCAGAAATCCGCGAACCAGCAAAAAATCTGCGATATATATTTAAATATGCTTACATATAAAATCCGCGATGGAGTGAAGCCGCGAAAGGCGAAGCACGATATAGCGAGGGATCACTGTACACGATAGAAAAAGAAACACATACAGTATGTATGCTTTATTTCCAAATCAATGATGTGCTTAAAATCCATGGTTAGTTTATATTACTCCATTTGAGGAATTTAAATCTAGTGTTGAAAGATAGCACTTAAGGAGTTCTTTATTTCTCAAAGTATTTAATGCATTTCAAAGCACACTTTAGTCCCAATTCTTCATGAATGTATATTTTTCCATTATCTACAAATAAAATAGTATTTTGTTAATTGCTGATACTATAAACATAGAAGATCTTTAGACTCCTTACAAAAATGTCCTGTCAATGGCTTTAGGCTGACTTACTATTTAATTCTTAACTATAACTGACTTCATAATAATTGTTATATTACTGACTCTTAGCTTTGCACATGATAGAGTTCAATTTTTTACTTTCTCCATATTAGAAAGAAGTACTGTTTTCATGAAAAAGTAAATTTGAGTTTGCAGTTGAAAAACATATTTTGTACTTTTTTGGAAAGGTATATGTCTTTGGAAAAACATTTGTGGATGCTGTCACTTTAAAAAACATTGATCAATTACAATGAAATTCTGTGGACATCTTGTACTCATTAATCTTAAGAACTGATTAGGTTTTGGGTGATTTTCAACTAATCGTCTTAGAGCTTTAAAGTTCCATTTTTTTTAAAGCCAGTACCATCAAAAGCAAAAACACTGCTCAGAGGTTCACTAAATTTGGCATAGGCATTCAGCAATTGAAAAGATAGACTTATGAATGTTATGTTCAGTCCAAATTTGGCTTTTAAAATTCAAAGTTTGCAAATGTAGCAGCAATATTACTGCACCTTGCATATACAGGCAAGCCACACATTTTTCACATGAACTTCAGAATTGGCAAAACATGTGAAGTCAATAGTTGCATATAGCTGAAGTTTACACAAATAGTTAAAAAAAAATAAAGTTAAAGACACCAATACACATGTGAACCTTTCCACTCTTTACACTATGTGTATGTTCGTGAATGTAAGCACTGTTAAAGAAAAACACTAAAAGAAAGAACAGAGCTACACACAGAGCTAAGGCAGAATCAATGAAGCAGGAGATGCACTTCAGGAACTGAATCTCTGAAACTTTGTTTGAATATCAGAAGCACTTCATGCTGGAGGTGTATTAGCCATGACAAAACTCCAAGTGAGTATAGATAAAGATTTTCACAGTTTACACCGCATGGTTAATCAATGAGAAAATGTGTGAGGAATGACAAAATATGAGATGCACAAGGGGGGAGTATCAAAGTGTATACAGGCATGAGCTACCTGGAAGAACAGGCTCACAGGCTTCGTGGTGATTTGAGAAACTTTGATTAAGTATAGAAATGGTTATTTGTGCCTTTTTTTTTTTTTTACTCCTTAAAAATCAATTTGGGCCGAAGTGGTCAACCACAAAGCTGAGACCGTGAAAGTTACATTTTATTAAATTGTCAGTCAGTCATTTCCCAACCTGCTATATCCTAACACAGGGTCACGGGGGTCTGCTGGAGCCAATCCCAGCCAACACAGGGTGCAAGGTAGGAACAAATCCCCGGCTAGGGCGCCAGCCCACCACAGGACACACGCACACACTGAGTACACACTAGGGACAATTTAGGATCGCCAATGCACCTAACCTGCATGTCTTTGGACTGTGGGAGAAAACCAGAGCACCCGGAGGAAATCCATGCAGACACGGAGAGAACATGCAAACTCCACACAGGGAGGACCCGGGAAGTGAACCCAGGTCTCCTTACTGCAATGCAGCAGCGCTACCACTGCGCCACCGCGCTGCCCATTAGTAAATTGTGACTACACTAATATTTTGGCAAATTTAAACAATAGGCCATGCTCATGTTGCAAAGATGGCAAAAGTCATTTGCTAGCCACATCAAATTTTCTTCAATTCAGTTTTTTTTTGCACATGTTTACAGTTGTAAAGTAGTAACAATAGCAGTTATATGTATTTACATACATGAACACACAAATTGTGTTGAACATGTAACATAAAATTATGATAGCAGAAATCCATAAACATTATAAACATTATAATGGAGGAAAACTCTTTCAAAACATTTAAGGGAATTTCTTCAGGAAATAAAACAGGTTTGCTTACTGTTGATTTGGAATGACAAAGTGCAGTTAAAGTCAGACAAATTCACAGTGGGAGATCATGCAATATTTTTGTTACAGTGCAGTAATGTCTTCTGTAGTAACTTAGAGTCAGTTTGTTTTCTTGGTTGTGACAATAGCATTGTACCTTTAAAGAAGATAATTAATTTTACTAGAACAGTGATATCAATGACACAAATATTAACCCACTAATTAAAATTCAGTACACACAACAAATTTAGAAGTTTAACAATGAAAGGAGATCTATAAATAAAACTTGTCACTAAGCTTATATACCACAACAATGATGTACTGTATTTCATAAAAACATGAACACACTGCATGAAAATCGGTGAAATCATAAACATAAGAACTTGCAACAAGAACTTTAAAAAAAAACCTCACAATATGAGTATATGCTAAGCATTTGAAATATATAAAAGTTACAAGTCTGTGAAATGCCAGCATTTTGTGTCCCAAGATGCTTTGCTCTGTCTCTATTATGACCTGCTCTCATTACTGCTACTTTTTCTGTTTTATCCATTTTTTTTGGTTTTATCTGCTTTTGCTGATCCCTTAACTGCTTTTACTCAAAGAGGAAATTGCTTTCACTTAAGCAGATTATGAGATTTCCTTTGGAGAAATACCCCATTTACTACTTTTACTGGAACACATAAGAGGTAATATGTTGATATGTACGAGAAAGGACAAAAATAACAGTTTATAAAAAGAAACATTCAATATGACTTTGGATTACTTTACTGTCAAAACATTCCCAACTAAACTCAGATATGCATATTTTAAATCAGTCTATCAAAATAGTACTCTGTAGTTCATTTAATACTTCCTAGCCAGGTCATCATGAGTCTACACTTAAAAAATCTTGCAATTCCTAATAAAAGCATAACCAAAGTAGTAATAGATGTTTAAACAGTGAGGCACAGTGGTGCTGTGGTTAGTGCTGCTGCCTCAAACCCAAAACGTGCTTATGTGGAGTTTGCAGCTTCTACCCACGTCCATGCAAGATTTTCATAGGTACTCCAGTTATCACAAAGCTCAGTTTCACTATCTGTGTTAATGTCTGTTGTCAAACTCACATTGTCATCAATATCACTTGATTCAACTAATGGTTCAGATTTACTTCATTCTAAAACTGATTAAACAGTGTTTCATTTACATGGCATTGTGTTTTGGTTGAAGGCTCTGTACCACTCATTAATATTTTTCACATGCTCAAGTGGCAAAATGCTTAGAAATATTCATGTTTTTTGAGGCATAATGCTATTTTATCCACTAGATGGCAGCAGAATACAGTCCCAAAAGTTATTTGGGCTTAATTTTGTAAAGCAGATCATTACACGTCACCCCAAGTCTGACTAGGGCTTAACCATAATAACACAGAATTTGGAGCTTGAGTCATGCCAAAGAGGGTAAGGGTATTTCTGTTCCAAGCAGGTATACACATTCTTGACTGTCTCCCTGTGTGTCAGTTCCTATTACTGATTTATAGCCAGTCCCTTTAAATGCCAATACAAACCAAAATGGAATTGGAAGAAAAACTGGACCAACCAGTTCTCTAATGAAAGATCATTTTTAAATTGGAATGACTGTGCTGCTTTGAGTCATTATGGCGCTCATCTGATCTCTTTTTTTCTTGGATACAGCCAACATGAACAAGAAGAAAACTTTACATAGCAATATACTGTTAGTCATTTAAATGGTGAAGCTAGGTATTGTGTTGTTTAATTACTGAAAACATTTGTAGATATCAGTTGAAAACTGTTATGCAGAACATTTTAATTTAAGATACACTATGACGTTATAATGTGATTATTATCTATACATGTAAGAATTTCAAAACTGCTTAGCAACTGTGTATAGAATACTCTGAACGGTTGTCTCTCAGATGTGTAATCAACAGAATTTCATTTCATTGAAATTCAACACACTGTAGAGTAAAATATTTGTATTCATTACCTTCAACTTTGCTTGACTACTGGCTGAAGGGAACTGTGTGCGATTTGTCTTTGACTGGACAAAAAGGTAAAGAAGCCTGATCAATATACCAGTGAAGGCTTTAGGATTAAAGAGTCCAATTAAAATATTTTAATGATGCTGCAGTAACATTGAAGTTATTACCACCTATTATATATCATTATACACCTTCTCTAAGTGGGCTAATGTATTCTCAAAGATCTGAAAATGCTGAAAATGCACTGATGGCTGAAAATGCAGTGACCTTTCTGGAATCAAATTGGCTATTTTTATTTAAACCAATTTGTATATTCTTGATTATTTTTTGAATTTCAGAAAATAAATATTCTAAGTACTATATTACATGCCATTTCTAAATCATTAACCCATTCCTCGACTGACTGTTTTTCCAGTAAACTTCAAATACAAATAAGATCTCACATGGCAGGCTTGTATATGTGCTAAGCAGCTTGTCTACTGAACACTCCTGATGGCATGCTAAAATATCTAAGCCTATACTGATTTATTCATTAACATTAATTATATCATGATATTTAGTTTTTCAGCTTTTTAATATGACAAGTTCATTAATCAGAAATGTATTCAGGAAGTATTTTAAACTGAACTTAAAAGAGCCATGTGGTATTATTAGGTCATAGATACTGATAACAAAAGGGCTAAGCAGAAAAATATGCACATTATAGGATTTTAAGCTTAACTCTCAGGAATTCCCTGTTTCTCACAGCCTCCCCTGAATTCAGTCCAGTCAACTAAAGGTCAAGCCACAAATATAATGTCTTGATTAGTGGTGGGACTCCTGGACTGAAACATTTGGCCTATTAACACTTAAGGAACCTATGTAAAATAAAGACTGAGTGAGACTTTACATTTCCAAAATGAATTGTGTAAGAACAAAAATAAAAAAATAAAAAATAAAGGAATACACTCAAAAATTATAATTTTATGTTACTTACCCTCTATGATTTCTAGTTATTGGTGAGAAAAATGTTTAATCTCATGTTTCTTATGAAAAACAGAGATAAAGCTTCCATAGACATCTATGGTAGCTAACACTGTTCAATAGCAAACAATATTAAATACGTCCACGAAATAATTGTGTCACATATTTGACATGTCACATCATTCAGTTGTGTGCATGTAAACAGCAATTAAAGGCAGGGCTCTTGATGAAGGAATAGGGGAGATGTGGGTCTTCAATTCAAAAGCTTGGTCCCAACTGAACAACTTTCCTCTCAGTGCACTGCTCTGTTTGGAAGTATTTATATAATCATATTTTACAAAAAAATTGTCAATGATATGACTTATTTTTTTTTTATCAATTAATACGTTTTATGTTTCACACTTTGTATTATCTCTGCATGCAGCAGTAGTGGCAGTAGTCATGGTACTAAATACTAGTGGTACTGTCACATGTATGACATAATGTGTTCTGTTAGGCTGCTGAAACAAAATATCTGCGTGCTGAGTAACTGAGTACTTTGCACTGTGAGATAATCCAATAAAGAAGGACTTCACTGAATTATTGAATGTAGGTACAGTAATAGTGTTATTCTCTTTGTTAATGTTATGCTAACCCAAACATCACAAATTGCCACACTGACTCTGAGAACTGGAGAACGCGGTTGGAAAAAAGACACATCATGTTTAAAGAGACATTAATAAACAATATAATACAAACGGGATGGTGTTGTCTGAGGAGCTTCCTGGTTTGTTTTTCTGCCTTTAAGTATCTGTTTGTTTTTTCTTCATGGACTCTTTAAATTCAGAGTATGATACTATAATCTTTTTTACAATGATTCCAGCACAGATTATGCATTTTTCCTCTACTTTTTTGGATGGATAATTGTTTGGGAGTAAGAACTTCTTATAAGAATTGATTTGCACCCATACAGGGCATCAGTAGTGATCATTTCGCAGTGGAATCTATTTGTCCACTGGCATTCTCTCCAGCCATATTAACATTTGGAGTTTAGTTGTTGTTTTCTTGAATTTTGAACTTTATTAGTCTGTTTCTTCTTTCAGTGATGTATTGATGATTTTTTATTCCAACACAACAAGAAAACAAGGAAATATTAGAATATTAGGAAGAGCATTTTAACATTGATTCTTCATCAGATACAAGCTTTCTAACAAGAATTAAAAGTAATTCTTGTAGTGGGGCTAGATAGAACTTTGAATTAATAAAAGTATTTCCTGCATTGAAAAGTTGTGATTAGTGGATGTCAGTTTAATCAGTGCTGCCGAAACTTAGAAAAAGGGGTGATCAAGAAACAAGAGAAATCACCAACGCTGAAACTGTGTGAAGAATAGAGAAACTTAGGTCAGTTTTGTCATAAAGAGTTTACTAGTTTGTGCAACAAAGCTTCAGGGTGTATGAAAGAGGAGAACATAAAAGTGAGCTTGTGAAAAATTTTATTTAAGGTAATAATACACATTCACAAATGCAAGGCACCAAACTACTGGTCATAAACTTCACACAAAAATGCCAGGTGTTTCTTTGTTATGAAACTCTTGTTTTCTCTCTTTATAAATTCTCACTCTGAAAAATAACACACATATATTTCATATTTAAGAGTGTGTAAATAACCAAAACAAGGACTGGGAAAGGGATGTGTATGTAAAATTGTAAAACTGTAATTTGCATATTTTGTCCATTATAGGTTTTCATACTATCATGTATATTGATGCTGGTGTCTAAGTTGCAATGGTGGGCAGGAAGCTTAGCACATAGCACTGCTGTTTCATAGTTCTATGGTTCACATTCTGACCTAAATATTCTCTGCATATATTTTGCAAATTCACCCCATTTCTCATTTCTGCATTTCTTGTTTGCCTCCAGGAACTTCAATTTTCCTCCCACGTTACAAAGATATGAGAGTGTGTGCAAGGTTAATTGTGCACCCATGTGCTTAGTCTAGCGTTGGTTTCTGCCTCTGCCTACTACGATCCTAAACTGAATTCAGCAGATTCAGTGACTGATTGATGAATAACCGCATAAAATGTAAGAAATCCAATTTTTTTTACATTTTCTTATGCTATTTAAATTAACGTAAGCAGTACTGTATATTTAACCTGTATAATGAAGAAGATATTTAAAGACAGGTTAATTCATTCATTTCATCACTTATCTGAAACTGGGTTGCAGAGGCAACAGTGTTCGCAGTGAGGCCCATATGTCCCTTTCCCCAGCCACACTTGCCAGCTCATTCTGTAGGATCCCAAGGTGTTCCCAGGCCTCCTGAGAGAGATAATCTTTCCAGTGAACCCTGGGTCTTCCCAAGGGTCTCCTCCCAGATGGTAATGCTTGTAAAACCCTTGCAGGGAGGTGTCCGGAGGGCATCCATATCAGATGTCCGAGCCACCTCAGTTGGCTCCTCTCTACGTGGAAGGTCAGTGGCTCCACTCTGAGCCTTTCCCGGATGTCTGTCAGTCTCACCTGTTCTCTAAAGACAGGTTAACCCATAAAAACAGATCATGCATATTGTATGATATTTCCTTTTGGATAAATTTATAGGTTATATATAAGAAATATTATTTTTTTTACAAACCATAGACATGTAACACGTTTACCAAATTAGTTACTAATTTTAATGGTTCAGTTCAAATATAGATGGCATCGTGGTGCAGTGATAGACCTGCTGCCTCACATTAAGTATACCAGGGTTCACATCCTGGATTCTCCCTACATGGACTTTGCATGTTCTCCCTGCATCTGCATGGGTTTTCTCTGGGTGCTCTGGTTTCCTCTCACAGTCCAAAGACATATCAGTTTAGGTGGATTGGTGATTCTAAATTGGCCCTAGTGTGTGCTTGGTGTGTGGGTGTGTTTGTGTGTGTCCTGCGGTGGGTTGGCACCCTGCCCGGGATTGGTTCCTGCCTTGTGCCCTGTGTTGGCTGGGATTGGCTCCAGCAGACCCCCGTGACCCTGTGTTCGGATTCAGCAGGTTGGATAATGGATGGATGGATGGATGGATTGGTGATACTAAATTGTCCCTAGTGTGTGGCTGGGATGTGTGTGTATGTTCACCCTGTAATGGACTGGTGCCCTGTCCAGAGTTTGTTCCTGCCTTGCACCCGTTATGCTAGCTGGGATAGGCTTCAGTGACTCAGTTCAGGACTAAGTGGGTTAGAAAACGACATAACATCCATCCATCCATTTTCCAACCCGCTGAATCCGAACACAGGGTCACGGGGGTCTGCTGGAGCCAATCCCAGCCAACACAGGGCACAAGGCAGGAAACAATCCTGGGCAGGGTGCCAACCCACCGCAGGACACACACAAACACACCCACACACCAAGCACACACTAGGGCCAATTTAGAATCGCCAATCCACCTAACCTGCATGTCTTTGGACAGTGGGAGGAAACCGGAGCCCCCGGAGGAAACCCATGCAGACACGGGGAGAACATGCAAACTCCACGCAGGGAGGACCCGGGAATCGAACCCAGGTCCCCAGATCACCCAACTGCGAGGCAGCAACGCTACCCACTGCGCCACCGTGCCGCCCACGACATAACATTACACATCAAATATCACAAACATACCTATTATTACTAAAGTGGAAATTTAAAATATAATGAAGAATTACGCTATGGTTACTATTCAATGGTTTGCTTGTTTTCCTAGCAGAGACTGAATTAGTCTTAAACTCTTTAAGATGAGGAATTTTAATACAGTGTGGCAGAAGTTTGTTCCTAAAAGTAAAGAATTCCTCTTTTCTTTTGTGTTTTGGCTGAGCTCCACATTTCTGAAGCATGCTTCTTGTTTAAGGATTCTGTTTCAGAAGTGATCACAAGAATCTGTAGCAGAGATTTCTAGTGCCAATGTAAAAATAACTCTTTTATTTACAATGTGTTTTCCATATTACTTTATGAATATGTAGTGGATGTTACCAGCGAACTAGTGTTGAAATGAACTGGCTAAAAAGAATGTTCCATTCGTCTACAACTAGTATTCGTCACAGGTCTGTGGCCACATTTACCTCTTGCAAATAAACAGAAAAGAAAAAAAGATGTAGTACTTTACTAAAATCAATCAGAAATAAGCTCCAGTTACTCCTGGAAAACTTAAATATATATTTAGCTAAAAAAGAATGAAAATAATGCTGTTAATGAAGATGGTAATGTAACCTCTGGTAGACTAAGCAATTTGGTAAAAGCCTGTCTGATCTATCCATTTCTTCAACTCTCTTTTTTCATCCAAAGGTCCAAGAAGTGTTACTCAGTTTCCCTCCAGGATTGTCCATTCAGAACTAATTGAGGACAAACAGCTCACACGTCTCATTTTTTTTTGTTCCTGGCACATTATTGCTGGAAATGAGTTACCATCCATTGGTTTCGATTAAATTTGAAATGAACATAAATAGTTTTCAGCCTTTGTGGTTCATTTGGATTATAAATGAACATCCTTTGGCTTATTTATTCTAATTCTTATACAGTGGCAGGGAATCCAGTTCTACCCAAGCATGATGCTTTTGTTCTATACTTCCTCTACCAAACAAGTGTTTCCTACTTCTCATACAGAATGTACAGTACTTTGCTTCATTGGGTTTTCAAGAAGTGTATAAAAATGAGAGATTAATGAATATTGCTCAAACATTGCAAATGAATAAAGCTACAATGAAGATATTATTTATGGCTAACCTAATATTTACCCTCCCTGCCTAAACTCTCTTCCTTCCTCATAACAAAGGTAGCACTACAAAAGGGTTGTTTATGGGTGGAGGACAAGCAAAGGTTTTTAAAGGTTTGAATGAGATGTACAAGGATGAGTTGACTGAATGAGTTGTTCATCTTGAACAGCCCTTTATTTTAAAAGGAAACATAAACCACCACCAGTTAATTGTGCTTCCAATTTAATAAATGCAGAATGTGCTTTGGAGGGGCTGCAAATATAAGAATTGACTATAAGCCACTGGTATGGAGGTTATGAACATATAAACATCACTGGCTTAAACGTTACATGCAGTATGTATGGTTGAAGGTGCACAATTAGTATGCAGTGAGACATAACATTTTAAAATAGTGCTTTTTCAGCATTAGCCCAGTTTACATTATTTTTTTTTATTTTTTCCCCCAAAGATAAAGCACAATGGCTTTCTAGTTTGGTGGCTAGAAAAATTAGGGAATAGTAAGCATTTTTGTACAATTCATTAAAACATCTATTAATCCATTCATTTTCTGGCTTGCCTTTCCAGTGCAGCATTTATGGGAGCCGAGACCTATCCTGGTAGCAATGGGGACAAGGCAAGAACCAAAACTTAACAGACTGTTAGTCAATCACAAACCACAATCATGAACACACTCACGTTCATTTGCTACATGGCCAGTTTGGATTTCTCTGTGAAATTAACATAAGCCATGTAAGGGACTGGGATCCCATTCAGGGTTGGTATCCACCTTGTTTAACTTTTAGTGGAGTAGCCATCTGAATATCTGGTATGCTCTGATACAACCATTTGTTAATTAATCCAGAAAACTTCTGGCACAGGGTAGGAACCAACCAAGACAGGGCACATCCAAATCCTTATTGAACTTAACACTCAGATCTTTGAAATGTGGCCAGGAAAAATGAAGTACTCAGAGAAAATTCCACATGGCAATATTGTGCCAACTCCAAACAAAGAGATTGGGCTGGGATTCAGTTCCTATGGAGCTGTGAAACAATGGTATTTGCTACTGCACCCTAATGCTACTCTGGTGTCAGCAGTGAAATAAGATCCTCCAAAGCCTACTATGGGCTTCACGTACAGAGAACCCAATCATTCAGTGTCTCATCTTGGGATACGACTACGAATCATCTGACATGTATGAGTGAGTTCCATTTAACCTTGGGTGCAAGAACCACCACAAGCAACAGAAAAGCAGCTCTCAAGAATGAAACTCTGGTGCGTGTGTGTGTATATGTGATTTTACTGACATTGGAGAGGGCCATGGCAGGCAATTCTGAACTTTGTGTGTGCCATGAGATGTGTCACTATCACAATCCGCTTTAAACATATACCCATATGCCAAAAGAATAAATATTACATTTTTTGTTGGAGTATTTCTTTAAAAATGATATCACCAAACAAGAAACATAAATGGATTCATTAGCCCATTTTAACTCATAAACTACCTTAAATTCATGTAGCTGATTGAAACAAATTGTATTTTTGTAAATAAAACAAATGGAGAATGGACTTAGAATTCTATATATCATTTTGCCAATTTAAAAAATATTTTAATGATTTAAGTGAAGAATATGATGATCTAGTCACCAACCTTTGGCATATAAAGAAAGCTATTCATAAGTGATTGAACCTTGTGGGTGATATCAGTAGTGAAACATAGAGTTCTGCACTGTGAATGTATAATCTGCCTCATTATGTCAGTTACCTACAATTCTATTTTTATACCTGGCAGAGACATACACAATGAGAAAACAGATGGGTTGAAATCTTGAAATGGTTCCTTCTTTTAGGATATTTTCTGCAATAACAAAATGTTCAACTGATATATAAGTAAAAAGAGTGAAATTCACATTGCCGCAGTATATCAAACAATTCTCAGTTGAGCACAGTATGCTGTATGCTGATTCAATATGCTGCCAGTGTGAACTGAATGTGATAAGCTATTTAAAAGCCTCTTCTGCTGATGATGGGCATAGGCTAAAGAGGAAAAAATTCAAGTATTTCTCACCATGTCTTGTGGACTTATTTTTCTTCAGAAAAATAAAGAAAAGTAACATCAGAGAAAGTAAGGGGGTTGAGGAACATTACAGGATTAAAAGCCACAAGCAGTGCATAACATACATTATGTACATTATCAATGCATTACACACATGACCTCCAACCAAACAGTGAGATTCTATTTACTTAATCAATATCCTTTCTGTTAGTACAACCGTTCTGCATTAAGAGGGTGCCAATGATAGTCACATACTGTATTCAATGACATCTGCCATATACCTCAGAGTACACAGAGGCTACTTCTCCAACACATTACATGCAGTTTTTAATGAGAGAAATATATTAAAGGCATGTAAGCTGTTGAATGACTGATCAATCAGGCTGAGCCTGCTGCATTTGTAGCTTTACTACCATAGGCAGCGGGGGAAACCAGTGGCAGAACTTAGGCAATGTGCAATTTTGAGTTAGTTTAGAAAAACTGTGTCAACTTGAATCTTCTGTGCAGCCTATGATGCTCATTGGTACCAGTTATAGTAGGGAAGACACACTAACAGAGGTTCAGCGAAAGCACTAATCCCATAAAAGAAAGCATTGATGACAATGCTCCTCAGTTTAGAGGCCAATAACAGAAAAAAATATATGCTGTGACAAAAATAGATTTTAAAAGTGATTTATTGATTACTATAATATAGCAGAATGAAAGGGATTTTATTTTTCAAGAGGAAAACTGTCAGCAGCCAGTTCATATTAACGGTTCTTGACAGATCAGTCTTATAAGACAGTACCGGCTTTACAAATGCAGCTCACGTTCATTCAGGAGCGCCACAAAAGAGCTAGTCACATCTAAGCAAAGGTTAAAAGAACGGCCTCAAAAAATAGACAAAACTGAATAAGTCTGTACATAGTGTCTCATTTAAAAAACAGCAGAGATGCCTGTATTGAAACATCAAATTGATTCCTTTTGTTCATTTATATATACTAGCTACCATACTATTCTATAATACTAATTTTCACACACAAGTAAAGACTTTTATTGCAACTTCTTTTGTTGTCAACAAATTATCTGTTTAACACTGAATCATTGGGCAAATCAAATACAACAGAAGTTGGCATAGGGAAATAAAAAAAATAATAATAATGGAATCAAAGGAATTCATTTTATTGACAAAGTAAACTGGTTCAACTAATATAGTGGAATGTGTGAGTCAAAAAATGACTGTAAAATACAGGCAAAACATATATATGTCACACACAGACATGAGTAGGGGACATTCTCAGGGCTGGGGTACACACCCATTGTTAAAAGGTGAATAAAAGCAAGCCAAGAGTTAATCAATCTTCATGAAAAACATTTCCAGTAGAATGGGTTGTACTGAAGATCTCAGTGACATTAAACATAACACTCTAAATGGATGCCACCTTGGCCACAGGATGGTATGTGAAACTTCTGCTCTGTTAGATCTGCCCTGGTCAACTGTAAGTGTGATTATTTTGATGTGGAAGCATCTAGGAGCAACAACAACTTAGCTACAAAGTGGTAGACCACACAGACTGACAGAGCAGGGCCACTAAGTCCTGAAGCACATAGCACATAAAAATCACCTATTCTCTTGCATCACTCACAACAGTGTTTCAAACTGCCTCTGAAAGCAAAAACTGTGCATCAGGCGCTCCATGCAATGGGTTTCTTTGGCCAAGCAGCTACACGCAAGTCAGAGATCACTATGTGTAATGCCAAGCGTTCCCTGAAGTAGTGAAAAGCATGCCAATACAGGACTCTAGAACAGTGGAAAAGTGTTCTAGGGAGTGATGAATACAGATTCACTATCTGGCTGCCCGATTGCAGATGCCATGAGAGCACTACCTTGCAGACTGAATAGTGCTTATTGTAAAGTTTGAAATGATGATGGAGTGGGGCTGTTTTTTAGGGATTGGACCATGCCTCTTGGTTCAAGTGAAGGGTACTGTTAGTGCAACAGCATACAAAGACATTATAGACAATTGTGTGCTTCCAACCTTGTGGCACAAGTTTTGGAAAGTCCCTTTTCTGTTCCAGCCTTTTCCACAAAGGCAGTTCCATAAAGACATGGTTTGATGAGGTTGGTCCAGAAGAACTCGAAAGGCCTGCACAAAGTCATAACCTCAACCTTTTTGAACATATATATACACAGATACACACATACTATATAAATATTATATACTGTATGTATATGCCTATTTCTGTCTAAGTTACCTGTTGGAATGTTATTTATAATGCATGTGGTACCAAATGGTGCATGCATCTCAAACATTGCCTGAGAATCTTATACTAAATTTTGTATAACTGAGGCAGCAGACAAACTGATGAAACACTTTAGTAAAATAAATTTTAAATAGAAGAAATACAAGAAATAAGCAAAAATGATAAAGGGAGTACTTAAAAAATGGAAGAAGATGATCTGCTGTGGCAACCCCTAACGGGAGCAGCCAAAAGAAGAAGAAGAAGATAAAGGGAGTACTTACTAATCTCATTACAGTCTATTAAACATTCAGGAAATCTGCCCTAAATCATGTAACAAAATGACAGCAGGAGTAAATAATGTAAAAAAAATATATATATTCCATTAATGACTATAAAGAATGCACTTTGGTCTCCTAGAACCTGAGTTTGAGATCACTGTGATCATACAGTTAGCTGGTTCCCGTTGTACGACAGTCACTGGGCTCCAATGTTTAATTTCATTTAATTCACATTAGATCCCTTTTTAAAATGGTTACTTTCAAAGTTTTAGCAAGCCACTTTTTCTTAAAGTAGGGATTTTTTCAGGTAGCATTCACTTTCACAGGGGTGAATTACTTCTTTTAGAACAATTTTCTCATGAGCAACCCAGAAACCTGGTGAGAAACTAGTGAGAACAGCATGAGTGAATCTTTCACCATTTGTGATCAAGAAACCAAGTCTGGCAAGTTCAAAAAAGGTCAGAAGATCTCTTGACCTTTCCATGTTGGAGATCTGCTTTTACAGTAGGGTAAAGTGGTCACTAAGGCCACCTCAACCTTGACCTGACATCACATGCAACCACCATTCAATTTGTGCCGAAGTGATTGAAAAGTTCCAGTACCTTTGATTTTGAGCACTCTGTGTGATCTCCAAACGCATGCTCAGGGACCCTAAAATCTACTATAAAATATTTTATTACACCGTTTTTATTTAAATTTTATAAAAATAGCTTTTTTATTTTTTTTTGATTGCAACATATCCAAGTGAAATACCATTTTTTTTACTTGCAAACGTAAACAGGGCTGTTTTCATGTATTTATTTGGCTAATAGTATAATAAAACATTAAAAGTGATGCTATAGTGGAGATGTTGTGCAGAAAAGGTGTGGGCTATGAGACAGAGAGCTCAGCTGACATCACCAGGAAGAGCTCCACTCACCGTGTCCAGAAGCAGTCAGTCTCCTCGTAGGGGAGACAGGGAGTTCTCCTATTAGCTCACGCTATAAGGAAACTGTTTCTGAGCCAGATGTTGTGGTTTCACAGCTGACCACAGGCAATTCACCACAGGGCAAATCTGAGAACATCATGATGTGAGTCCATGCGGCTGAGACAAGGAGTTCCCCTATTAGCTCACACTGTAAGGAGACTGCTTCTAAGCCAACTGTAGTTGGTTCACAGCTGAATTCCAGCAGTTCACAACAATGCAAATCTGTAGACTGAGATGTTACGTATGTGGTGCGAGTCTACAGTAATACACTTGATGGTTAGGGTAGGATTTGCATGATACAGTTTAGTGGTGGTGTAGTGCAGAAAAGGGGATGAGAAAGAGAGAGCTCAGCTAACATTACCAGGAAGCACTCTGCTCACATTGTTTAAAAACAGTCTCTGCATTTCCAAGACAAGGAGTTCTTCTATTAGCTCACGCTGTAAGGATACTGCTTCTGAGTCAGACATTGTGGGGTCATGGCTGACCACCAGCATTTCACAGCAGTGCAATTCTGCAAACTGAAATGCTTTGTGGCACAAGTCCACAGCAATACAGCTGTACTCCAGAGCCCAAATTACCATTGTCATCACACCTCAATTTCCCTCCTAGGAGAAGTTACATGTTACACCATGAGCTTTGAAACGTCATGATTTAAAAATGAAGTACTGCATGTCCACTTTTATCTTTGATGTTATTATGAAAAAGAGATCTTGGACACCTGCAACAATGTAAGATATTCAACTGAACAGTAAAGAGTGAAAAAAAGAAATTCTATAAGACAACAAAAGCGTAAAGAAAATTGCACAACTGGGCAGTAGAATCTCACTAACATGAAAGTATACTTTGTGTAACTTATTATTTTTTTGTTTTCCCCTAAATTTATCAAGCGGTGTATCAACATTTGAAAAGTTCTTTAACAATCAGTCGAAGTTATGAAATGAGGTTTGCTAGTAATAATTATAATGTTATTTTTGGTAATTACATTAGTTTGTTCTGTTAAGGAATATATTGACTACATCTAATTAACTTTGTATCATAAAAATCTGACTAAACTTAAACAATTTGTTTATGCTGTTTGCTCTCCTCTCTTTCTCTTGGACTGGAATTGAATTCTGGTTTGTTAAGTTTGACTTCATTGTATGGAATGTTGTTTTCTTTCAATAAAATCAATAAAGAAAAAATCGGGAGTGGTCTCTCATAGACAATCGCGTATACTCAGATATAGGGATGGATATTAGAGGAGTAAACCGCAAGACAATAATTTTATTTTAATATAATGTACATTAAATACCCATCATCAACAAAACAAATCAAATTAATATATTGAACAATTATTCTAAAAGTAAAGTTGAATAAATCAGACTCTGCAGCTGCATGAATCAAAGGTAAAGTACCACTTCCGGTTAGCAGAAATGGCCCAAAAGTTGACAGAAATCTACGTTTTGTACCTAGTACTTGTATGCAAAATTTGGTTGACGTAAGTGAAAGCATATTCAAGTTATCATGTTTACATACACACACGCACAGACAGTAACACAGACATAATTCCAAAAATGGTATTTTCGGACTCAGGGAAGTCTTGGAATTTTTGGAGGATTCCAATACTTTCCCTATACTTTGTATATGAGAAAGTCAGGGAGGTATAAATCATCGAGATTCATCAAAATGTCGACATTGAATTTTTGGATGATTACAATACTTTCCCTATACTTCATATACGAGAAAGTAAAAATGTAATAATAAGATAAAATATGCAACCAGATGGGCGAGTGCAACATGACTGATAGAGACCCTGGTCTTGTGTAAGATGCACCAGTTAGAAACCCAAAAAGCCATTGGGCTGATGGCAAATTCCGTTAATGGTATCAGCTTGGAAAATTACATGAACAGAGTTCCATACCTTAACTTCTACTGATAAGTTATAGGTGTACAGAATAAAAATAATGTTTTAAGTGTTCCTAATGTCATTATCAGCCCAGCTAATCTCCATGACCCCCACCACCATACCAGTACACATTTATTTGTATTATTATCTATATTACTAAACCACATTTAATTTATTAATTTATGCAAGGTGGACACCGAGGCGCATGCACACTGCAGCCTTGGCGCCCGCCCCAGAGTCCAGAGTCAAACGCACGCATGCGCACTGCGGCCTTGGCGCCTGCCCCAGAGTCCAGAGTCAAACGCAGCGGCTTCCCAGAGTCAGTAGGTGGCACCCAAATAACACAACGTGCTGCGCCGTGGCGCCCGCCCCAGAGTCAAACGCAGCGGCTTCCCAGAGTCAGTAGGTGGCGCCCAGACAACACAACCTGTGAGCGCCCAAACAACACAACCTGTACAGTCATGGATACAAACAATGAACGAAGGCGCCCACACAAAGAAACCACTTTAGTTCAAATAGGGTATTGAATTAAATGGAAACTTTACCATGCCTACGACCAGTGAACTACACCTGAGGTAAAGCGTGCATGCCAGGTTGTACAGCCGCCCGGACGCGACTGCCCACACCACCGCATATACCCTCCATGATATTTCATCATGCAGCGTTTTCCCACCGAGGCGCATATTGCGCTGTGGCGCACGCCCCAGAGTCAAACGCAGCACCTTCCCAGAGTCAGTAGGTGGCGCCCAAACTACACAACCTGTTCCCTACACTTGCTCTAATCCACTGTGCCAGTAAAATAGATCACATAATGGTCATAGACTCAAACCCAGCGGCTTCCCCGACTCAGTGGCTGGCACACGAACACCACAACCTGTAAACTTAACTTGCTGTGCTCCACTCTGCCAGCAGTTGGTGTCAGCAAAGGCAACAGAATCACGTCTCCACAAAACAAAACCGCTTTAGTACAGATGTGCTTATTGAATTAAATGACAATTCCCCAGACGCACCCACCCTCCATGATATGCCATCCAAATATCAGACGGAACAGAAACTGATTGCCATTCTTGGATTTCCGATTCGCTAGCGAATTGCGGGCTTACTTGTAAAAATAGAACATAGAGAATTCAAAGCTGAGGTAACAAGGGAACATAAAAACACTATCCATGACATGAACAGAAAAGCAAAGTCAAAGTAACACATGTTGTGTGTGTTTGTAAATAGCAGAACCAAAACCACTTTTCTAGAGTATCTGCAATAGGTAAGCTTACCACATTCCTTTGTAAACTACAAAGAGAAAATTTTTTTATGCTTCCAATATGGGAAAAATGTTCCTTACTTGGAATAACACATGGCTGCCAGCACACACTGTACACAGCATAGGAATTGAATTAATTCCTGCATTACCACAGTGTCCCAGTTTATAACTTTGTCTAAATAAAACAATATAACCTTTGCATTCAAATGCCCCTGAATGGAAACAGCAGGATACTTTGTGCATGTGAGACAATGCCCAATTATCGTCTCTTTCTGCAAGAATGAATAAATTTGCCATATCATGGTATGATTGCCTGCATAGACCATAGACCATTCCTGGACTGAAATCAGAGGTATACAAAGTGGAGATGTTTGTTAATAAGTTTACACATAATAAAATTCATATACTTTATAAAATGCCTTGTTCTTTCCAACTGCATGATTTCCATCACTTAAATTATTACAAACAACTAAAGTGATGAGGAATACTATATTCTGTGGGCCTGTTATTAGTTGTAACTTTGCTATAAAGGTGAACCTTAAAACACATGCAAAAATATTAGACTTCCAGAATTTGTATGTCTAATGGCCATATGTATGTGATTGTGGTGTACACATGAGTGGCTGATTCTTGACATGTGGTCCCATGTTGCTGGGACAAGTTGCAGATTATTGCAAACCTGAACTGAATAATAATAATAATTCATTACATTTATATAGCGCTTTTCTCAGTACTCAAAGCGCTATCCACACAGAGAGGAACCGGGAAGTGAACCCACAATCTCCTTACTGCAAAGCAGCAGCACTACCACTGCGCCACCTGTGAACTGAACTAAAGTTGGTTCACAGAATGGTGGATGAATGGGTAGATAGACTCCACTTTATTATTCCTAATTGTTGTTTAGACAGGTCCAAAACCCTATCAATTTAATTTGGAAATAAGTGGCTGAGATTAATGAAGATGCTAGTTTTTTTAAAGAATAATCAAGAGTGGTTTGCAGTAAAACCAATGGTCAGTATACATGAACAAAGAAATTAATTGCTATCATTAAAAGAGCAAAACAAAAACTGAAATGAGAATTAAGCCACGATTACTACCAGTAAACCGTTCAATGATTTATTTTGTTCAAAGAAATCCTTTCTGAAAATTTTTCCTTTCCTAATCTTTCCTAATCCTCTTCTAATCTTTCCTAAAGATTTAGTTTCAAAATTTGGATTGTGTGCAACCATGTTTTTTTTATTATGGCTACTGTGATTGTATAGGTTCCATGGCACTGTCTCCTGTGCCTAGCAGCATTATAGTGGCCAGAAACACAAAATGATGGCACACATGACAACAGCCACACAAAAAACAATGTCTACTGAAAAACAAAAGACAAAATGGCAATGATGTTACCACAACAATGATAAAAATAGATAAAAAGAAATAAACATCAATAACTTAAAAACTGAAATGTAAAAAATACACACACAGTAAAGACATACTCCTAACAACAGGTAGCTAAGTATATTTTAGAATATACCCTGAAGGTCCTTCAGCAACAGAAAACAACTAAACAAAATATGTCAACATCTGCAGATGTCTGAGACCATATTGGACCATTTATAACATTTTTTCTCATTATTTTCCCTAAATAGAACTATTAATTATTATTAATGCACCATTATTGTCCTTGATGTTCTTCTCTCCTGTTTAGTATGAAAAATTGTTTCTTTTGTGGCAATTTTGGTGTATAAGCACCTATTTGTGACATTTTTAGGAAGAGAACTTATGGATGCACCCTATCTGCACTTTACATTCAGTTAAAGGAAAGACTTGTTGAAATTCTCTCATGACTACAATTCTTCTTTTTCCACATAAACCTCAGCTGTCTTTTGGCTACTGATTCTTGCTAACATTTTCAACATCTGCCTCTCAAACATCTTACCTAGTGACACATATTATTCATGAACAGACATCCTCATTGGTAACAAAATAATAAGTTAATGAAACATATTTAAAAGAAATCCTGCTTCAAATTACAAGAAGACTCCGGTTGTCATGTAGTATAGAGTACTGTTCACCTTACGGAACTCAATAAAACATGAATGCGCTCACTATGAGATCGGTTTTCCTGCACCAAGTGATAGACATGTCATGAGTTAAGGGCAGCCACTCTGGTTGTGCTGGCAAGCAAATGAACCCACTCTTTGGGTGTAGAAGCTGTTAGTCTTTTAATGCTGGGTCAAGTAAAAGCTTAGCTGTTGCATACCTACCAGCAGGGTTTACATGACTCATGAGCCGAAGGTAGCTGTCAATCTTTTAGTTCTACGTTATTGTTACTGACACTTTTCTACTCTCTCTTGTTTGTATTTTGCTGTGGCCATTACTGCTTCTGCTAAACTGTTATATATACAGTGGACTCTTGACTTACGAACTCAATTCGTTCGCGAGGGCTGGTTGTAACTCAAGTTGGTTGTAAGTCAAGACTATTTTTCCCATAAGAAATAATGGAAATACCCATAATGCGTTCTGAACCTCCCACAGCAACACTTACTTAACCTTTTCATAATAAAAAAGGGTTGTATAATGTGCATAATTTAACAAAACACCAATAATTTTTCTAATGTACTAACCAACCAAAAAGTTATAAAAACTGCCTAGCCTACCAGAAACAACAATTTCATACTGTACTCACCATTTAATTTGACATCTTTGGGCTGCAGGAAGGGAGGAGGAGGAGAATGAAATGGAAGGTGGTTATTGTTTGGAAGGAGCCTCCTCATACAAATCTTTTCTTTGTAAAATTGTAAAATTTTCGAGATGGTGGATTTCGACATGCTGTACATATTAGCGAGATCGGTCACACGAACACCACTCTCATATTTCCGCACAAATTCCTTCTTCGCTTCGATTGTGATCGCTTTCTTTACCTTCGTTACCTTCTCTTCCTTCCTTAGCAATTATCGAAAAAAATTATATAAATCACTGCACTGACCACTGAAATTACGTCCACAAACACATGTGTCTGTGCTCCGACTGACGCTTACAAACGCTCTCGGCTGTTTGTTTACAATCGCACAGGCGGATACATGTGACCGCATTCAGGTTGTAATGCAAGATGTTGGTCGTAAATCAAAACAAAAATTTTGGTCGTAAATCAAGTTGTTCGCATGTCAGGCCGGTTGTATATCAAGGGTCGACTGTATGTTAAAAAAAACAAAACACCACAAATACTTGGTAGCCCTGAAATCCAACAATAAACCCAAAAATGGAAGGATTCTGTCATCTTTTTAGAGTGCCTGACACAATATTATATAATAAAGTAGAATACCCACGAAGAGCTTAGTAGAGAGTTGGCCTAGACTTCCAGGACTTGTCTGTTATAACAGGGGCTTAGTTTCTACAGGGACGCTGCTGGCTGGAGTTTTTGTATTCCTCTCTTCCATTGTCATTTGTCCATATCTCTTTGATATTATTAAATGTAAATTGAAATTGAAAATTGGGTAATTTGGCAGCTCAAACTAGATATGGTATATAATCAGCCAGATTGTTTAGATGATATCTCCTCAGTTTAGAAATGTGTGCTACATGGTTGGTCTGCTGCCACCGACCACTTCCATCCTGTGCAACACAATATGCAAAATGTACTGCTTGCCACACTTTTGTCCTTTTATTCTGAACACTGGTGATGAAATATTCCAACAGCCCCTTAAAATTCTTGAAAGAAATTACAGTCTTTCAGCATTACAGAATACACTTGGTTCTCTTTCCAAATCAATGTAAAATGTATTCTCAAATATATATATATATATATATATATATATATATTAGCTCTATATTATGTATATATAATGATATATAATTCAGGGATATGAGCCTCAGTGTCAGTTATTGTCTAACCAGCTTAGTCCTGAACAGGATCACGGGGGGTACAGAAGCCTATCCTAGCTAGCATAATGACGCAAAGCTGGAACAAAGATTGGACAGGGCACCAGTTCATTGCAGGCCAAACACAGACAGATTGATAGACACACACACACACACCTCAACCGTACATGTGGGCCAATTTGGTACCGCAAATCCACCTATTCTACATGTCTTTGTACTGTGGGAAATCTGAACACCTGGAGAAAACTCAAGCAGACATGGGGAGAACATGCAAACTCCATGCAAGAAAGACCAAGGACACAAACCCTGGTGCCACCACTGTGCCACCATGCTGCATCCCCCAGTGTCAATCCCAGTTGAAATGCAGAAAATCTAATTTAAATTAATAAATCATAAAGTTAAACCACACTGTGGGGATTTAGAACATCTTTAAAAACTAACATTAAAACCCTCAGAAGTTCCAGAAGTGATATTTTAAATGATTACAAGTATTGTAAGATGCAGTAACGGCTTCCCCCAAATTACCAACTGCCATATCAAAATTCAGACATGCAAACATTATATAATACTCTTTTTTTTTTAATTTTATGCAGTTAGAGTTGCAGACCAAGTCGTTGATGACTTTCAAATATGTGCTGATAGCACTTACATCCAGTCATCTTCACAGCCAAAGTAACCTTGCTGCACAAAATCACAGTCTTAGTCACCTTCACAGCTCAATTCAGTCAACTTGCCATGTATGCTGCTCATGCATTGCTCATGTCTCTTTTTCAATTTTCTTGAGCATCATGGCACCAAAAAGAATTGTGAATGAGTAAAGCCAGAGAAGGTAGAAAAGGCCATTGCTTTAAATATGAAACTTGTACAGCTAAAATATAAGTAAAGACCATTATTAAGTAGTATTTAATAAGAGGAAGATGTCTAATTTCAGTTTTGTTCTTGTGCGTGCACTGAATAAGCTCCTGAAGTAACAGCGCCAGCATAAATTCACACCCGATCTGACGCTGTTCATTTTCAAATAATATTGCATTAGTGCGATGATGTTTTCACATATATTGTCTCTTTCTTTCAGGTGAATAATAGAAACCACAGCATAGAGAGAAGTGTGTACATTGTAACAGGTACACACATTGTAAATGTAGGAAGGATGATCCTTGCGTGTGTGTGAACTGTTAACATTTGAATCTGATGATTGCATATAGCGCTGCACTTACTGCTCTGTACTATTCTTTCCTCTCATGTCCTGGAGTACAAAAGAAACAGCATACAGCAACATGTGGGGACTGGCAAGATCTGGGAAAAAAAACACGCGGTCACTGATTACAAACCGCAAGATGTTATGCGAATGAATATGAATAATGTTGCATCCATACCACAAATGTATGAGATGTGCTATACAGGTCATAAAATGAATAATTCCAAATATCATATATACCTATGTCTCTGTTTTTATTGGTTTTTTTTTTACATCATAGACCATAAGGTGCATACTAATTCAGCGTGAGCAGGAACACTCAATAAAACTGAATAAAAAAAAATCAAGTGACGGTGAGATACAAAGAAGGCAGATTCTCCAGCGTTTGTGTGTCAGCTTTTATCCCTCCAGATGAGAGAATGTCCAGTTCCATCGTCTCAAAACACCACTCACATCTCCAGTTATTCCCAGTTTCAAATAAAAACTAACAGCGTCAAATCCCTGGGTGGGGGGCGGTAATATGTATCGTGATCGTAATTTAGAGAGAATAAAAGTGAAAAAAAACGGTAACTTTTACAAGTCCTATAAATGCACACCGTGTGTTACAGACACAAACCAAGTGTATGTGTGTACTGTATAATATTAACAATAAGAGCAGCTCACTACTGAAAACGGCAAATATAGGAGTGAGTCGGGATCGAACCGGGGACTCTTGATTACAAGTCAGCAAATCTTAACCGCTACACCACAGAAGCTGTTGTCTTTTCCTTGAACCTTTTGTGAAAGTGTTTATTTGATCTTTGGACTTCAGGCTTCATACATTATATAGTTTATGCCTACATTTTGTCATTTACTACTAAAATATAAGAAACAAATGTGTTTACACAGATTATTGTGGAAACAGAACACACATGAAATGCGTGTGTTCCAAATAACGATCTATTATTTCCACTCTAAAACTCCACTTCACTCCCAGATAATCAATCAAAGCATGAGCTGGGAGAAGTTCGTGCATGTACTAAGTCGGTGGGGGGATGGAATAGCCGGCTGCTTGCTGCTTGTCTTTATCGGCACATTTACAGGACAAAAGACGCTGGCGGAGAGGTGCGAACGGATTTAAGGTGGGCCAGTCTACAAGTTTTTTCGTAGGCTCTGGTAATTCTAGTGTTAAGAGGACAGATTATCTCATATCTTTCCCACAGAAATAAATTGGAAACCAAGCAGGTATCAAAGCTAACCAACGAAATTACTATAATAGATCAAGAACATGCCAGGTGTCCAAGTGAGGCTCTTCATCGGAAAAGGCAGGCTCTGCATTCACAACTCAACCTCTTGACAACTACAGAAACTGAACAACTCATTTTTAAATCAAGACATCATTACTATTAACATGGAGAGAAAGCTAATAAGCTTTTAGCTCAACAAATCCACAAGCAAGAAGTTCGCAATGCAATCCCAGCAATTACCAACACAGACGGAGACATAATCATTGACCATAAAAATACAATGCACACATTTAGAGACTACTATAAATCCTTATATTCTACTGAGTTTAAAGAAGACAAGACACAATCTAATGCATTTCTGGATGCATTAGAGATGCCACAAATAGATACTCTTAGTGCAGAGGAATTGGATAAATCGTTGGCACTATCAGAATTATTAGATGCTATAAAGTCACTTTAGAGTGGGAAAGCAGGAGGCCCCGATGGTTATCCTGCCGAATTTTATAAGAAGTTCTCCACTCAGCTAGCACCCCTCCTATTAGCAACATTCACAGAAGCTAGAGACAATAAAATTCTACCTCAAACTTTTCATCAAGCATTAATCACCGTCTTTCCTAAACAAAATAAGGACGTATTACTAGGGCCCACAATTTACAGCGGCCCGTGGATTTAACGGCTCGCCGCGGAATTTAGGGTTTTGCATCGGTATTGCATTTATTTTGCTTGGGTTACGAATTAGTTTTATGGAGTTCTGGTACTGAATTTGCTGTGCCCCGGTATGCTGCAGAATTTAAAAAAACATGCTGCGGAATTTATGAATTCTTGCCGCGATAAATCGTGGGCCCTGCGTATTACAATGTGTATCATACATGTGTATCATACATTTCACTTCTGATGTTAAGGTGCTCTCCAAAGTCCTAGTTAGAAGGATGGAGAAAGTACTGCCTTCAGTAATATCACAAGATCAAACTGGATTTATTAAAGGCCGACATTTAGTGTCCAATCTTCAATGCCTGTTTAATGTAATATACTCACCCGCAAAGTCAAACATCCCAGAGATTTTATTATCCTTGGATGCCGAAAACGCATTTGATATGATTGAATGGAACTACCTTTTCACTACATTGGAGAAATTTGGGTTTGGCCCGAACATTTGTGCATGGATCAAACTACTGTATACCAATCCAGAAGCTTCAGTTTGTATTAATAACCCAAATTCAGACTACTTTAAACTAGAATGTGGTACCAGACAAGGATGCCCCTTGTCACTACTACTTTTTGCAATCGCCATTGAGCCAATGGCAGTTCACTTTCGAAATGCTTATGAGATAAAGAGGATTATCAGAGAAGGACTTGAACAGAAAATTTCTCTATATGTAGATGATATGGTAGTGTATATATCAGACCCACAAAATACTGTGCCTGCAGTCCTAACAGCACTAACAGAATTTCAAAAGATTTCTGGTCTCAGAATTAATTTGACTAAAAGTGTGCTCTATCCTGTGAATTCTCAAGCACACAATATTGGATTGGACACCTTCCCTTTCATCATCGCAGATCAGTTCAAATATCTAGGGTAAACATCACAAGTAAACATAAAGCTCTTTATCAACAAAATTTCGCCGTCTGTATGGAAAAAATCAAGCAAGACTTGCACACATGTTCAACCTTCATCTCACTTTAGCTGGAAGAATTAACATTGTTAAGATGAATATCCTCCCTAAGCTTCTCTTTTTATTCCAATATTCCAATATACATCAAAAAATCGTTCTTTAAGAAATTAGATTCAACCATAACCACATTTATTTGGAATTCAAAACATCCACGTATCCAAAGAGCGACCCTACAAAGGCCAAAGGCAGAAGGTGGCATGGCTCTAACTAACTTTCAATTCTACTACTGGGCAGCAAACATACAACATATAAAAACTTGGACATTGACACAAATAGATGAACATATGCAGGCTTGGTCTGCAAAAGAAATAAAATCCTGCAGTTCCTCTTTATATTCCTTGCTTTGCGCCCCAATAAATGCAAATTATCGCCAATATACTAATAACCCAATAGTGCTTCACTCACTCAGAATATGGAACCAATGTAGGAAGCATTTTAAGATAGAGAATCTTTTATCGGTGGCATCTCTGCATGAGAACCACCTTTTTCAACCCATGCAAACACATGCAGTTTTTAATGTCTGGAAAACATTTGGGATTAAATCACTTAGAGATCTGTACATAGACAACATCTTTGCATCCTACGAACAATTACATTCTAAATTTAACTTTCCAGCAACACATTTCTTTCACTATCTTCAAATTAGAAACTTTGCTAAACAGAACCTGCCCAATTTTCCTCATCTCCCACCTCCCTCTATGCTGGAAAATATATTGATCAGTTTCAAGGACTTAGACAGCATCTCTGCAATATATAAAACCATTTGACAGTCCCTCCCTTTCAAAGATCCAAGAGGACAATGGGAAAAGGATCTCTCCCTCAACATATCAGAAAAGGAGTGGAACGTAGCAATGCAGAAAATTCATTCGAACTCCATATGTGCAAAGCATACAATTATTCCACTCAAAATTATATATCGAGCACATCTGTCTCGCTTAAAACTGTCCAAAATGTTTCCAGGGCAAGATCCAACCTGCAAACGCTTTGATCAAGTTTCAGTCTCACTGGGTCACATGTTTTGGGCCTTTACCAAATTAACATCATTTTGGACCAAAATTTTTAAATGCCTTTCAGACAGCCTTGGTGTCACAATCCCTCCTAACCCATTAAAAGGTGTGTTTGGTGTACTTCCAGATGGGCTTAAAGTGGAGAAGGACAAATAAACTGTGATTGCCTTTACTACACTATTGGCATGTAGACTTATCTTACTCAACTGGAAGAATCCTAACTCTCCCCTTTTAAGTCAGTGGGTAACTGATGTTTTATATTATTTGAAATTGGAAAAAAAAATCTCACTTAGAGGATCTGTGCAGAAATATTTCAAAACCTAGCAGGATCTATCTAATCAATACCATTTTAGAATAAGCTTTTAAAGCACTGAGGAAGCAGATTCTCTCCTTATTCTCCTTTTTTTTTTCTCCATTTATCTATATTTACTTATTAATTTATCTATTTACTTATTTTTACTAGGTTTAAGTTTTATTCTGCTGCCCATGCTCTCTTTCTTCTTTTTGATATGTTTTCAATCCTATTCTTGTAAAATTGATCTATTTGTATGGAATGTTGTGTGATTTCAATAAAATCAATAAAATTATTAAAAAAAAAACAAAAAAGAAAATTGAAATAGTTACTGTTTTTGTGATAGTCTGCAATAAACATAGCCCAATGCATCACAGAAGACAAACAAATAGTGTACATTGATTCATTAAAGCTCTTACATTCATATTAAACCAGCATACAAATTCCATACTTTTAAATTATTCAGTTGTTTTACGATGGATGAATAATTTCAGCTAGGCTTTTTCTTTTTGAATTCTGTACAGAACCCTTGGCTAGGCTGCAAAATATTTGATTATTTTTACTACAAAACTGCATATCATCTTCTTTAAATGTAAAGAACAAACAGGTCAATGAAAACATTATGAAAGACGAGCAAGAACATTAAGTAGAATACATTTTTTTTTTCACAGCAGTGCCTAGTCTGATCTAATGCAATACAAAGGCAAAGAACAGAATCATCATATATATTCAAGTTAATTGAGCACCAAAATTAAATTTCAAGACCAGTGGCTAATAGGGGTTTTCTTAAGCATACCTTTATACCAAAAATGTGTAGGAGACCAAAGTATGAAGAGAAAAAGAATTTATTACAAAAATAAATGATAAACAGAACGCTGTAGGATTTCGGAAATGCACATAGAAAACAAAAGAAAAAAAATAATAGACTCACAACCCAAGAACCTGTCAAAACAAAGGTTAATCCCCATCTCATTATTAAGGTGGCTTATTGTTGTGATGTAAGATTTTGCATACGTATAGCTTGATAAATATTTTGTATGTCTTTATTTGTAATTTAGACAAAGCAATGTAATTTAGTGAAGTATGGCAGTTTGGAATTGGCTTCTATCAGAAGCTTTTAAGTACCATGATGTCCTATTGGCTGTAGGGGTTGGACAGAGAATCTATAAATCTGCTTGTTCAACCACATTCTCTCTCTCTTACTAAGCAACATATGATGAAGAAGCATATCTCTCTTACTAACATCTGATGAAGACCATCACATCATGAACTGAAAGGACAACACAATGGAGACCACAGCTTAGCAGCCATATTGGAACAGGCATACGGCCTGTTCTGAAGAAAGCTGAGCACCAATGATGCCTTAACTAGAGACATTTTAAATAATTACAAGTCTGTGTGCCGCCTGAAACTACACATCACCATTTAAGCATATTGTTATTATTTATGAATATTACCAATAATACATTGTTTTATGTGTAACTTAATTCCTGCTCGTCTTTTTACTACACCTAATTGCCTATAGATATAGAAGGGAAGGTGGGGAAAAGTTATATACTATAATACCTTATAAACAGTGGTAAGTCTGTGAGATTAGGCATTTTGACAAAGGCTACTTATTAATAATACAATAGGGGAAAGTAGAGCAACATATTACTCTACCAAGACAAAACACTTACCTATTTAGCTATCTTGCTAAATAGCTAAAGATCATGTTAAGACCTGTGTCTGGAAAAATGCGGCCACTAACAGACTTTTCAGTCTTGCACACAGCCAAGAGGATAGAAGTCCGCAGACGTCACTTTTGGCCTGGCCCTGGAGGTTCCACCTCTTCTGTTCTAAGGGTTATTTTAAGGACTGTTGTTCTGGAAGTTGGCATTCACTTGTGAATCTAAGTGGCATTTGACAAGCCTGAGAAGAGAAGTAACAGAGGACATCCAAGGTCCGCAGCCCTTTTTGTTTTCAACCCTTCCGTTTCTTTTTGCCTCAGTCGAACAAATTAAATGGGGTACTGGCTGGTCCCCAACACTTTGTTATTTCCCTCCTGTCTATTATTTCATTATAACTTTGATCAGAAGATCTACTCTTAAATTTTACATACTCAGTTACTGAAGTACTTTGATCCTGCTACAACCCTGGTTTTCACTGTTAACAAAAGACTGCTGCAAAAATAATTCAAAGAAGATTGTATGCTTAACTTAGGTGTTCCATATATAGGAGCATATTTTGCCACTGAAAAAGCTGCTAAATTTATGAAAGGCTGTATAAATAACGTTAGCTTAAAAGAGAGGTTATTGTAAAATGTTAGATATTAATCAGTTACTACAAAAGTCTAATCTAGTAAAAAGCCACTGATTTTAGATACCTTTACTGCTTTTTTTTCATGACTCTCTGAACATTACAGGATTTCTTTGCATATCTATAAAAGACATATCAAATATCAGACACGGGTACAATAAAAAATGTATCAATACACAGTGAATACCTTTCAGAAATGTAACAAGTACTATTTGATTTAGATATTAGATATTTAGATAGATATATTTACAGTGCATTTTAACTATTCACCTTTAAAATATATTTTTTACTCAGGTGACTTTACCATCTTTCAACATGTGAACAAGCCACATAAAAGTCTTTATAGTAGAAGAGAAATCTTGCACAAGCCCAGTGATTACTGGCCTAATTTGAAATTTAATTTATTGATAGCATTATAACAATAAACTTTTTGAAAAAATTCCAATATGTTTTTGCCATCACTTAAGAGTTTTAGCTATGCCATGAACTATTGACACAGGTAAGAATCTGAGACCGGCAGGGCACTAGCTATGTGTTAATAGGAAACATAAAAGAACACTCTCAGAAGTGTGAAAAGATGAGAAGCAGAGTGGCTGGTAAAAGCCTTGACACTTACAACAGGCAGAAAAAAGCACACATTTAAACAACAAAAAGCAAATTGTGACTTTTTTCTTCCATTGTTACTTACAGTAAATGTTTCTGCGATTTCACTACACAGTATACAGTGCATTGTGTGAATATATAAACATCTTACATACACACACACATAATTAGGCTATATACACATAAATATTCTCTCATTCAGGACAGATCTTATCCTATCAAAATCAGGGAACTAAAACTGAATATGTACATTTGAGAAAAGATTGGCAGAGCAGTGCAAAGTTAATAATAATTCATTACATTTATATAGCGCTTTTCTCAGTACTCAAAGCGCTATCCACACAGGGAGAAACCGGGAAGCGAACCCACAATCTTCCACAGTCTCCTTACTGCAAAGCAGCAGCACTACCACTGCGCCACCTGTGAGGACACTAGAATTACCAAAGCCTACAAAAGAACTCGTAATCCCGGCCCACCTTAAATTCCTTCGCATCTCTCCGTCAGTGTATTTTGTGATATAAATGTGTTGATCAACACAAGCAGCAAGCAGTCTGGTATCCCATCCCCCCGCCGCAGTTCAATTCGCAAAGAAGGTTCTTAGTGCTCAGTGTTTATCTTGGAGTGAAGTGCTGGAGTTGTAGAGGGTAAATAATATATTGTCATTTGGAATACATACATTTCATATGTGTTCCATGTCTACAACAATCTATGTAAACACATCGTTAAAGCAGAAACGTTTTCATGTTTTAGTAATAATTGACAAAATGTGGACAAGAAATGTATGCCTGAAGTCCAAATACCAAATATCACATTTACACTTTCACGAAAGGTACAAGTATAACAAAACAAGTGCGGTTTTATTCAAGAATATAACTGCAGAGAAAGAACTCACATTAGGATGCGACATTGAGACGCCTTTAATACAACTGCTTTGGTGGTGCAGCAGTAAGAACGGCTGACTTGTAATCAAGACGTTTGCAGTTTGATCGTAGACGCCTCCGTTTTGAGTAGTGAGCTGCTCTTATTCTTACTATTATAGAATAAAAACATACATTGGATCTGAGTCTGTAACAGCCGGTGTAAATGTATGGTATATGTAAAAGTTAGCTTTTTTTTTTTTAATTCAGTTTTATTCTCTCAGTCACATTCACTCTCCTGCCGATCTGATACTGTTAGTTTTCAAATAAAGACATGCTATAACAGGGGTAAATTCAGATGAAGATGAGGGTTCTACATCAGAGAAAGAAAACAGAAGACCTCCCCGCAAGAAACGTCCACTCACACATAAGAACAACGCAGCTGCACCAGGCATAAAGGCAAAAGATGGCACAGTGTAAAGTCACAAGTAGACTGCAGAGCTTCCTGTGTTTGATCAACACAGCCATGCTCAGCGAGAGAGATGAAAACTATATTTTTTCTTCATATAAGGCTCAAATGAGCATAACAGAAAAAGGATACTGCAATGGACAGCTCGTACAGATTGATTTCCCCGCCGGGAGTGGCCCCATTCTCTTAACTGTCTGGGAGGCCAATACAATGGAGTGATTGAGGGAGGCTACGTATTAAGGCTGAATGTCCTTCCAACCCACTAGATGGCAGCATCCCTGGGCTTCAGTACCCATTTGGACTCCCTACTTTGTGGGGCTCTCTTATGACCCGGAATTGCTTCCGATGGGCAATATCCTGGCACTGGAAGAACACCTGGGTCTTCAATAAAAGGAGAGGTACTGCCTTATCCAGGCAAGTCAGAGCTTGGATAGGAGACAGGCAACACTCCTCTGGGAGGAGTAGCACAGAAGAGAAAGAAGAAGAAGAAGGGAGAAATATATTATTGTGAAAAGGTATTTTGTTAAATAACAGTTTGTGTTTTGGACTGTATCATTGCATTTGTGGCTGAGGTTTGGGGCTCTGTAGTTCCTCCTGTTGATCACAATACATAAGGTAGGACAAAGAGATTTTGGTTTAGTGTAAGGTCTAATTTATAATGTTCATTTCTGAGCTATGATTGCTTTACCCACCAAAATATTCAAGCAGCCTGCTACACAAGTTTGATTATTTTATTATATCCCTTCTTTTACTCCCCATATAGACATTGTATGTACTTGTTACATTTCAAGCAAAAATCAAATGCATCTATTTTTATTAATAATTCTGTCAATCATTCCCACTTTATAAATACTGAAGAGGCCATATTGCAGCAATATTACTGTAATCTTTATTTTACAAATTAAAGGCAAATGCTCACAAGAAGGTCTGAAAGTTGTAGTAATTGCATTTGTCTGAAACCAGAGTTTCAATACACGTGAGCATTGTCAGCTTTAAATCCTAGAGTGCTGAAAGATTTTGAAAGACACGGATAGACAAATGTTAAGAAGCACATGTCTGCTAATAATCAGAGCAAACAAGATTCCTTTTAGATGAAATCTGTTCCCAGCCAAAATAAATACTTGCTCATGTAAGTACAATTAGTTTGTCAGCACCTGTAAAATATGAAAAAAAAAAATCCATTTAGAACCATGAGCAGGTTCCAAATAGTAAAACTGAAAAATAAAGAATTCTTTCCAAACACTTCATCAAATCTGGCAAAATAAATTATCCTGCACATACATCATCCTCTTTAATAAAATCCCTTTGTGCGTCCAGGTGTCCGTGTGTGTGTGTCTTCTGGTGAAGTGCGCATGCGTGGGGCACGGTGCGATGCGCGATATTATCGTCAGAGAAAGTTAGAGGCGTTTTACGGAAATACAAACCAGTATTACTACGAGAGGAAATTAAAGGTACACAATACAGTGACGCATATTACAGCCACATATAAGCCAGTATTACTGTCAGAGGAGATTAAAGGCATATTACCGACACACATGCCTGTATTACCGCCAGAGAAAATTAAAGGTATATTACGGACGTACAAGCCAGCGGACGTACATGACAGTATTACTGTCACAGAAAATTAAAGACACACAATACACGGCAGCAGCCCACGAAGAATGGTCAGCTCAGCAAGTAAACATCAACAAAAGAAAGGCTGAAAGAAAGAAAAATACGACCAACAAAAAGAATGAGGTCAAAGTCCCTTGCCATTTAATATAGACTGTTCCTACTAATGTTTATGCACTACTGTTCTAGCGCCCATTATTGTAACGGGTTAAATGACTAGTAATCTAATAAGAGACCATGGCTTCTGAACTTGTAAAACAGTGGGGCCAAGGCATTCATTTTTAACAGCAACAAAAGTCCTTAATTTATTTCCTTTACAGAATAACTTCAATTCAGGTACAATTCTGTTTCAGGCCACTATGCACAAGAGGCAGAAGTAAATAATCAAAGATCTTACACTGACTACAGATTTCCACACATACTGTATGTTGTGATTTGTCACTGATTGAAAAACTTTATTAGCCACACTATTTGAACCATACAATTACATTTTGTAAAGACTGAAGTGACTTTAATGACCTTGGTCTGATTTTTAAACACAAATTTCAAAACGTAAATTCCAGATATCTTGTCTTGAAAATACTTTTCAAATCTCATAATTTACTGTCCTACCATTAAATTAGCACCATTTGCAGAATTAAAACACTGGTGTTTTCTGTTATGTGCACTTTCAAGTTGGAGTAGCTTTAAATACTTTCTGTGCAATTTTTAACTTGCTATGGCAGAAGTGATCAGATGAAGTCTGAAGAGGTAGCACTGTACATAAAATAGTTCTGCACATAATATGCATACAGTCTTGCAAATAGTAACCTACGTTTGCTTTATTTTATATTCTGTGTAAATACTACTGAAGATAGCTTTATATACAGGTCAAATTCCGTTGCAACGAATATCTTTACAACAAAATTTTAATTACAACAAAGTATTTTACGGTCCTGACAGTTTCCCCATAAGACAAAGTCTATAAAAATCTCGTTACTACAAAATACATTCAGCAAATACTTTCATTACAATGAAGTGTCCAAAAGACCTTGAAATGCCTGAATGAATAATCCACAGAGCAGTTAGTTCTGTGGTCTCAGCTAAGTTGTGCACAACAATCCCCGAACAGAAACACTGTACATTTTTCTCTTTCTTTGAACTTTCCTTGTACCGTTTTTTTGTTGTGTTTGTTTTCTGTGGATTTTAGTGATAGCTTTTGCTTATTAAAGTTAAAGAAAGCACTATAGTGACAAATACAGAATCTCATTGCTACGAAATTTCCATTACAACGAAATATTTTTTAGGTCCCTGGCACTTCGTTGTAATGGAATTTGACCTGTACTGTCTATTTTTCATTATTGCTTTCACCAGATAGGGATGTCTTTTAGTGCAAGAAAATGTATTTTCTCTGTATTACTTAGTAAGCAGTATCTGTTATTTTTAATTTGCCTTAAGCCAAATACCGAACAAATCTTTTTCCTTTTGACAGTCTTGTGTAGCAAAGTCCCAAAGCTAGAACCTTAGAACCATTATCATGAGAACGGATAATTCAGTCCACCAGAGTTAATCAATGTCTCTTCATATTACTGGTGCAAAAAAACATCAAGTTAAGTTTTGAAAGTCTCCAAAATACTAATACTACTTGGGGACTTATTCCATCCAGGATTCTTTGTAAAAAAAAAATACTTGTTAATGTCTGCATGAAATTTAGCCTTAACTAGTTTCCTTCTGTGTCCCTGTATTCTGATGAACTTATTTTAAAGTAATAGCCTTGATTCACCATACTAACTCCCGTCATAATTTTGAACACTTCTATCATTTTAGCCCTTAATTTGTTTGGTTAAACTGAAAAGGTTCAATTCCTTCAATCTTTTATCTTAGCTCATAGTACACAATACTGAAATCAGTCTGTTTGCCATTCTTTGGGACTCTGGTGCTGTCTTATTTGTAATACGGGGACCAAAACTGAGTACAGTATTTCACAGGAGGCCTCACTAAAGCCTTGTAAGATACACCTACTTTTACCGTGCAATCAGTGATAATATTGTACCTATACAAGCTGAAGTACAATTTGGTGTACAATACAGAGGAGGCATGGGTACAAATAATGTGGCTTTGAAACTGACATGGTAATAATAGCCTGACAAACCAGCATGAACGTAACAGAAAGAACAACCTACCTGGAAATTTCACACACAATGTTTAATTATCCAAAATACATCAACACCAAAAAAACATTTAGCCAAAAAAGGACCTATAGCCATAAAAAGGTCTTATTATGAAAACGAAAAGTAAATAATTACTCACCCTGAGAAGGTTTACAGATAATGAGTCATCTAACTGTTAAGAAGAGCACTAGAACTGAAGGAGAAACACCAGAATATCTGACTTGTCAAAATTTATCATGGACGATATACACAAATGACCAACTGACAGAAATACAGTTCTGTTTGCAAAGAAGTTACAGTACGAATTGGCTATGGAAAGTGTGGACACTGGCGACGTGGAGAAACATTGGCTAGTCTGATTTTTGGTTTGTTCCAATTTCTTATGATGGTAAGAAAAGGCTATTGTTAACTTCCCAGAATACATGTTATCCATCCTACTAGGTGGGAAGAATGTAAGTTGGCAGTGATACTGCATTTATACACACACAAATGTCTTCATACAAGAATTAGGCAGTGTTTGAACACAAAGCATGTATAAATATCATTAATGATCAGGTACAATCCTTTTTGACAAAAGTGTTCACATCTGTGAATGGGCTTTTGAAGCTATGGAATAGTTCTAGAATGTAAGAGTGAATTCAATTTTAATGTAGTGGTCTTTCTGTTTCCCAGTTTCTGCGGGAGAAATGCAACAAACTTTTACAAATATAAAACAACAGGAAAACAGTGGAATCAACATGGGACAACGTGCTTGTACTGTCAACTGTTCTGACAAATGCAGACATTTCTGAAGGTAAATGAGAGTCTGTATTGCTTTTAGATATGTGTATTTTATTAAATTCAAATACTGATTTTATATTTAAATTTGTAATTGGTAATGTTCACTAATGCAATGTTATTTGGAATTCTGGCACTTGGACAGTCTGAATGTTCAGAAAACTTTTATTCATAAAGTGCACAGTTCTAATTTTTAGGGGACTCTACATCATAATCAATATAGTAAACTCAGCAAAGAAAATGGAAACATGAATCTAACTCAACATATTTTTAAGCCAGGGACTTGGATATACAACTTACTAAGTGAAAAAAATATCTTCACACTTCCAACCTATAATTTTGAAGTGACTTTCAAAAATGCCGAAGAATGCCTGACTTTATGAAAGTTACAATTGAAATGCTGTTAAAGAAAACAATGATTATTTGGCTTTTTCTCTAAGAATAATTAAGGTAACATCATTAGCATCTGTCCATGTTTTGTTGCTTTTCTTACATACTAATACTGATTATATATATACTGTATGTATACACATATACACACATATACTGTATATATACACACTAGCCACCCACGGGCTCTGCCTGCGTAATAATGAAACAGGACAGTAAGGAGGGTCCTGCCCGGCTCCCTACTCCTGACATCATACTTCCCCCTCCCCTTGGCCCGCAGCCTCTATCTCAGATAAGCATGAATATATCCCTCCTCCATCCATATTTTTTCACCTTCTGCTAGGTTAAGAGGAACGGGACCCTAATCCAGTAGCCTTGCGTGCAAGGGAGGAAACAGCCTTGGATGGAATGCAAGTCCATAGCAGGGCATCCTCACAAATACCACATCAACTTACAAATTCCACTTACCCTAGCATTCATGTCTTTGGGATTTAATTGTTTAGAGAACATATATACAGACTTTGAGAAAATGTGCGTATTCCTTTACACCAGGAATTCAACCCTAGCCCTGGAGTGATGCTTCCAAAAAACTAATCAAGGCACAATGAACACAGAGAAAAAATGTAATCTAGCTAAATGAAAAACATTTGGTTATCTTTCTAACTCATTAATGAACAACAATAACTATATTTTTGAAGTTGTTTAACACAAAATCCTGTATGTTCTACAGAGAAATGTAGTTAGTTTACTTTCTCAACTGGTCTACATTGGATGAGTTGTAATTTTGGGATACATTTAAAAAAAATATATATTTTGGGCTACGTTTGATTAAGTAAATTAAGTAAAATTAAGTAAAATTCTTTTCACAGGTAACTTTTCAAAAAAGTACTATCAGTTTGTTGCACAGTGGATAATCACTTGAAGATGGAGATATTTTTTTTAGAGTCTCCTAATTTCTATATTCTATAAGAAGTTTCTTTGCATTTTTAAAGTGCTTTGGTGTAGTTTAACAGTATTTAAAGTAGCAGTGTTGCATCAGGGAGTTGCTTGACAAAAACACCTGGGGACTCATGCATAACGGCGTGTGTAGAATTCACACTAAAACATGGCGTATGGACAAAGCGGAAATGTGCATGCTCCCAAAAAAATCCAGATGCATAACTCTGTGCGTACTCCAACTTCCACGCTGAAGTTACAGAGTGGCGGAGAAGCTCAAAAGTTCAAGTTCAGAAAGTCGCACAGTGCTCGAAATAAATAAGATGTGGTCAGATATCAAAGTCACTGTGAAAAGGCGAGTCGTAGCCCACCGTCTGAGTGTCATATGGAAGCGTATTAGGGTACAGAGAAAAGAAAAAAAACTGGGACACACTGTGAAAAAAAGGTTGAAATTTCCACTTTAATAGCATAGTTTATTTTGTCATTAAAGCAGAATGTCATAAACTCCATCTTAAAATCATTTAATAGTTTCTCAAATCTCAAAGTATAAGATGTATACTTAAAATCATTTTCATGATGATAGAAATTAAAGCATGTATAAAACTTTGAGGCACATTGGCGCAAAGGTAGTGACGAGCTGCAGCCCCTTCCAGAGATTGTTCTTTCCTCCCACAAGATGCTTGCTGCGCCGTGTGCTACCCTCAATAAAATAATTTATTGAAGCAGTATTGTCTCTTTCAAATGTCCTAACCCCCAATTTCTGTCCTTCCTTTTCTTTCTTCAAATAACAAATTCCCACACAATTAGCTATTTAATAAATGTCAAGCTTAGAACGCAGATTCTTCAAAACTTTTAAGGGACATTAAAATATCATCGTAGTACATGTTTAATTATTCCATCCATCTATCCATCCAGCTTGCGCCAGTCTCGGCAAGCATACAGCGCGAGGCAGGAACAATCCCTGAATGGGGCGGCAGCTCATCGCTACCGCTGCCCACTGAGTCCTTGCATATTTAATCATTAACAATATACATTATTTGAATGAAGTTAAAAATGTATCTGTATAATGTAATATATATACTTTACTGCATTTTATCTTAAAAATGATATCAAGAGCTCCAAGAAGATAGCACCTGGAAATTTGTATCGGCTCAGAAGCCAGTCGTCATCATCTGTAAATGCATGCTCTCAATTGAATTGAATTCCTTTATTGTTATTGTATGATACAATGAGATTCAATATGCAAATCCTCAATAAACGTATTTTCCTATAAAATGGTAAAATAACAACAACAATAATAATAATAAGATAAAAAACAGTGAAAAATATACAATATGATAGCATAAGTGGCTCAGGTTGTGCAATATTAAAACTGTTGTGCATGTTTATAGTGAGGTGCTGTAATTGTACTTATAAGTACAAACAGTTCTACCAGGAGCACTTCATGGACTGATTGAGTGTGTTTATAGCTCTTGGGATGAAACTGTTTCTGAACCATGAGGTCCCTACAGGAAAGACTTTGAAGCGTTTGCCGAATGTTAAAATAGATTGTGCCCATGGCTGAGGCAACATGTGCCAGAAGCTGTATCCAGATATTTCTCCCCGCTCTTGACACAATCTGCAGTAGAGCTTTCCGATCAGCTGCTGTACAGCTGTGATTCCACACTCAGATACAGTGGGTTAAAATACTCAAGAGTGGTGCACTGATAGTAACAATGCTAAAGTGGCTATGGTATTTGGAATAGTTTGGCCACTGGTGCACAATTATATGGTTACAGGTTGATTACAATCAGATGCCTTGAGCTAAAAACGATATGCAGTTAATTTCAGGGTATTTGATAAAGCCATGTCAGGGATGTGAATCTAAAAAATAAAGGGAAACCACACAGGAACAGTAGCACTGCTTTGACATTGGGTGCTGCCAGTTTGCAAAACCAAGTGGAGAATTTGCGTACGCAAGGGATTGAGCTGGCGTGAAAATGTGCGTGGCTTTACGCCAAGTTTAGTTTTTATATATCGCGATATGAGCATGGAAACGGGTGTATGCAACATTTTTGTTGCAGCACCGTTTATACATGAGGCCTCTGGTATAGCCCTGTTCCAGGGGCAGGGCTAAAGAGAAATCATAAGTTTGAAAGCCCATCCCACTAGAACTCAAGGTGTTGTTTTACCTTAGAAAAAAAATGAAAAAAGAAATGAGTGCTGTCTACCATCAAGTCAAAGTAACTGACACATGCTTATATATTGTTTTTATTTAATGCTGTCAGAATACAATGTACAGATCTAGCCTGATGATCCAATACACTAGTATCAGTAATGCAGCATCTGGTACAGACCCCACTGAAATACATTGATTTTTATTTTCATTCCTTTGCATTGCATGAACCTGCAAAAAAGAATGTAAAATATGTACAACACCTGTTCATTTATTAGATCCCATGCAGTATATCTCTTGAATGTGTAAGTTTTTCCATAGGAAAATGTTCAAGGAAGACAAAATACTTTGTAATAGATAAATTAAAATAATGTAGCTTGTAAAAAATAATTAAACATTTCTTTGTTTTAGTAAGAATTATGTTCTTCAAGCTCTTAGAGCCTCATGTATGCACAAGCTCACTTCAAGATGTATAAAAAACAAACTTGTCATAAAGCCACACACAATTTCACGGTATCCTTACACCTTGTGTACACACTTTTCTGCTTGGTTTTGCAAACTGGCAGTACCCAACATCAAAAGCAGTGCTTACACTTGTGTTGTTTCCCTTTCTTTTTCATATTTGCATCCATGACGTGGGGCGTTACCAAATACACCAAAAATAATTGCATATTGTTTACAAATTTCATTCACTTGATTGTAATCAGTCTGTAACAATATAATAGTGCATGGAATGACCAAACTATTCCAACTACCATAGCTGCTTTAATTTTAGAAGACATCGCAAAAGGAAGAATTAGAAGAGCACACGTATTTATAGATGCTAATGATTGGCTTCTAAGCTGATTTCAATTTCCAAGAGCTATCCTCCTGGAGCTGTGTGCTGAAATGGCCCCACCTTTACAAAAGCAGACTTTGAGGAATTGTGCTCTACCTGCTCCTTTGCAAGTTCTGTCCACTCTCAGGTTTTTAGCCACAGGAGATTTAGTTGCTGACCGATCGAGTATTTCACAAACATCATTAAGTCGCTCCATGCCAGCTGTATAGGATGGTATTATCCGCTTCTCATTCAGATGTGGTTGAACTGCAAACATCAAAGTGCAATTCACAGCAACATTTGCTTTTCCAAATGTAATGAGAGGTCAACTGCTATTGCAAAGGCGCTGGACATGTTTATATCAGCCAGGGATGAATCACCAAAAGAATGAGCTGGCATTTCATCATCTATAGAAGGACAGCCTATAAAAACAGCACCACCGCACATTCACAGATGCTTTTTCCGACTACTGTGGTGTGATCGTTTGAGGTCTCCGTGACCCCTTGAACCCTCAGACTCGACTCCAGACACCAGGTAAAAGTCCAATAATTATATTTATTTGGACAATACAATGCACAAAGCACCCTCCTCTCCACAATACTCAATAATAAACAATAAACAATAATCAATCCTCCACACTCCCAGACACTTTGCCACCCTTCCTCCCAGCTCAGCTCGACATCTGGGATTTCCCATAGTCCTTTTATAGTCCTGATCCGGAAGTGTTTCGTCCTCTCTGTCCACGTGACTAGGAACACTTCCGGGTCATATAAAAACTCTTCTTCACCCCGGAGGCACGTCGTTTCTTCCTGTCATGTGATCATGACGCACCTCCGGGTTATAGGGCACATAAGAGTCCGACAACCTCCCTACAGCGATTTCTGGAGGCCCCCATGGTATCCAGCAGGGCTGTGCATATAAACTACAGAGTCCATGATGCCCTGCTGGAATTTGGGGCACATTCATGCTGTCGGGAGAGCTCCTCCTGGCGGCCTGGGGGTGAGGGCCGGAGTAGAAAGCCGGCAATCCTTCACAGTGGCAAAAGGCAAGCAGTCCTTTTAAGGATAGTGAGTCACCTCAAAGAGCCATGTAAAGAGAAGAGAATCTGTCCGTTGTGGTGCTTGGTGCCGATGCGAGACTATAAAGGTGCCTTCAGAGAATGAATTTGCTTATGTAAATAAAAAGCATTTCCACTGTATTAATGTGCTGCTCTGCAGTGCAAGGAAAGTGTGTCACATTGTGTAAGCATGAAGAGTACTGCATAATGTGGCACACAATTGTGGCTTGCCCGTACCTGAAGAGATGTGGTATGATTTACCTGACCCAGACCCACCAAATGATCATCCAAATCAGACATTGTTACAACTTTGTTTGAATGTAATTAGCAGAATGTAAAAACAGGTAATCAGATGGAGCATTTATTTTTAACTAATTCATTAAATTTGAGGTCAGTATCACATAGTTCAGCCCTTGTATTCCTTAGTTCATTACAGCATCCACTACTGCATTATATGACTCCAGAACAGCATTCCGTCGGCACTCAATCAGATTGTCGCACATCAGCTTCCGAGGCAAAGGTGTGTGTATAGCCAGCGCCCGAATTTGTACTGGGCAAAGCTGCACTATTACCACCTGGAGTTGTGTCCTTGGCACAGGGGTCAGCTTTTGCAATATTGTCTGAAACAGAACACAGAAACAGTAGGCTGTGACTCACTTTTCATGTTGACTTTGATATCTGAATGCTTCTTTTTTATTTCAGGCAATGTGCGACTTTCTGAAATTGAACTTTCGAGTGTTTCCGCCATGCTGTATTACTCCATCAATTTCTTTTTGTTGCTTATACCATTGCTTAAGCCAACATATAGTATGCTTTTCCTTGCCTCCACTTCGCATTTGCTGAGATTCTTCTTTTTCCCATGTGCTTTTGCCATTGTCTTTTAACAAAACACCGAACAGAAGGGGCTATTTATATTGATTTGAATATTCAAATATGTAAAATTCTGGAAGGAGTCGGGTGGGGCTGTAGCCGCGTGCATGTGCATTAAATTTCACATTCAATCGGATTTATAAAAGGAAAGTGTGTGGAACTTGGCATACACACAGGTTTATGCACCTGGATTTTTGTGTGTGTACACACATTTCCAGTTTTGTCCTTACACCATGTTTTAGTGTGAATTTCACGGCATTATACATGAGGCCCAGCTCACTGTGACAAACTAGGTAACACTTCAGACTCAGTGTGCCAATTGCTTGGTGTTTACTGTAAAAATAATACTGCGTAATACACCATATAGCATCCTCAAACCTTGTAATTTAATCAAGGGTTGTTTTGGTGGAGCCTATTTTGGCAACTTTGGCATAAGAAAAAGAAGAAAACGAGGAGAATATCCAAAACACACCCGAACAACAACTAGGCACAAGATTCAAACTAAGGAACTAAGGACACTGGATCCAAGAAGTGGTAGAACTACCCACTAATCCACCACGCCACCTTAGTTTAAACATGTTTCTTTTTATTTTTACTTTCTCTATATTTTACATATGGACAAAGTACTATTTTCATTAAAAATTGACTCATTTCGATATCTCTAGAACATGTTTCAGTCACTGACGCAAAGATATATGATATATATACAGTATATATATATATATATATATATATATAAATATATATATATACGTATATATATATATATATACACACATATATATACACACATATATATATATATATATATATATATATATGTAAGATATATATTGTTGTGCTTGAGAGTTTACTTGTTGTGTACGGTAAAAATATTGGGGACACTGCGATTAAAGAGGGAATGGACCAATTCTTTTGAAATTCTGAGGGCAACTTGCACTTGTTTGTCTTAAGAGTTGATTAGGTTTTGGGTAAATTCCAACAATTCAGCTTTGAGCTTTTAAACCTCAGCTTTTAAAGCTGACTCCATAAAAATCACTGCTCAGACATTCACAGACATATGGCATATGCATTTAGGATTTGAAAGAAAGACTTTAGTGAATTCCAAGTACAATCCAAAACTTGAGCTTTGATCTGTTAAAGGTCAAAATTTTGAAATGCAGTAGTGGTACTGAATCTTGCATATATTATGTTAAACATATTTTGTGCTCATATTGTAAATATGGAGAAAGTAATAAAGTAAAGTGCTATCCACACTATATTTTTTGATTGTGTGTGTGTGATGATGCGGGTTCTGCTCCATGCTCCCATCCGCTGTTCGGGAGCTCTTAAAACCAACAACGTCGGTAATGTTACCAATGAGCTAGACACTGAGGCAATAACAATGGAGCAAGGAGATGGTACAAATGTGCAAAGGTGCTTTTATTTACAGACAATCAAAAATAAAGTGTTCAAAGTAAAGTGCAGTGCCTTATCAAAAAGAGTCATTAAATAAATAAATAATCCATCATAAAACGAATGTTATTGTGGAGGTTAAAATTACAAAAACAATCCTTTAAAAGCCGAGGTTAAAACGTTGCTGGAAGCAGTCCTCTAAAACAATGACAAGCCCAGTGCTTCTTTTACACTAGCATCTCACCTGCTTCTCCTGTTTGGGCCCTGCAGCAAGCGAGACGCTCTCTCTGCAGCTGATCTTCTCTTACTCACATAGGTCTGGAGGCCTCCTGATCCTAGCTTCGGTCACGCTCTCATCCCAGACTGGGACTTCGCTTCTCTCCAATGGTCAGGACTCCCACGCTGGAGATTATATGCTTAAGTCACCCGACTCCTGCTCTCTTCCACGGCGAGTCATCTCCCTCGCTAGTCACTCCCGCTCTTCTCCAAATGCTCAGCGGGAGCGACTACAATCAACTGCCCTAGGTGTTAGCTACACACCTCGCTAGGGCCCACAGTCCAGCTGCACTTGAGCATGTTCTCGCTCGTTCGTCTTCGCTCTCTCTCTCTCTCTCTCTCACCAGCTTTCTCCTTACTTCCTTCCAGCAACCTCTGTCTCTTTCTCTTTCCATTCATCTTATTTTTCCTCCACAACCTCCGTTCTCTTTTCTTTCCGTTCATTTTTCTTTTTCCTCCCTTCTAGCCGGCTCGCGCTTCTATTTATGTCGAGAGGGCATAGCAACTGCAGCACATTAGCAGCCCCAGGAACAATCACGGATATGGGCAGTCTCTCACCTGTGCACTTAGGTGAGAAACGCCCACACCGCAGATCGCTCTGAGACCCGCCACAACTACCACACCCCCTCACTAAGCCACGAGCACAGTGATTATTTACTTTAAAAACTGGCCTTTGCTGAGAGAGCTATGGACCCACAACACCACAGTGTAATGATGTACAATTTTAAATATAAAAGATCAAAAACAGATAGATAGATAGATAGATAGATAGATAGATAGATAGATAGATAGATAGATAGATAGATAGATAGATAGATAGATAGATAGATAATCATGAGCAGTGACAGACTTAAGGTAATCATGAACTATAACAGCTACACTTGCTCATGACAAGCCAGAGATTTTTTTAAACATAGCTCAGCTGTTAAAATGCTAACAATTCAATTTATTTTGATTAAATCAAGAAGCCACCTACTGCAGCTTTTCTAACTGAAGCAACATATCCACCTTGATACAAATCATAAGCAAAAACCATTGTGAAACACTGTCCTAACATAAGGTGGCAATTCTGTTTTAGCTAGGTATTCAAACAGTACATGTATTGTACTGCATTACAATTAATCAATATAAAGACCATATAACCATAATCAGGGAAGTATGTGCATGCACAAACCAAACACAGCTTAAAAACTGTTTTCCTCATATATTTAAGTAGGATTTTAGGAGGTCACTACACAAGGGAAAATAATATTCCTTCTGACTTAACACTTGTAGATGAAATAAGCAAAGTTGTAAAGTGCTTGCATGCTCAAAAAATTCCAACTATGTAACAAATGCTATACTTTCTATAATAAACTATTAATTGTCACATTTGTTATAATAATTTTTATTCATTAATTAAGTAGACTGAACACTTAGCAAAAGTGTGAAATGCAATATATTACCACTAACAAAAACATATGAAACAGAAAATCAAATAGCAATGCTATTGGAAGTCTTTTATTACAGTGCTTTCGTCAAGGTCCCAATTCATCTACCTCTGACCACTATCCACTACCTAATGGCTGCAAAGTACATCACACTCCTGATGCTACTGCTACCTTACATGGATAGCAGAAGGTCTACTCCTATGTACCATGATCTTCAAGAACACTGAAAAATTGTGTTTGTCAGCCAAAAATGTGGTCCACACTAAATTTCTAAGAATGTCACTAGGTGAACAAAAAATCTTCAGCTCACTGCTTCTCCATGCTTGCACAAGTAATGGTGGAACAATTAACATGTTACATCTTCAGATTTATTTTACTTTTGTGGTACTGTTTTTCTTTCAATACTTGCTTCATTTTTAAATATGATTCCATCAAGACTTTTTTTTATCAAACTTTTATATGCTTATCATGTTATATGTTTAGTATTCACACTGTCTTTATAGGCTTTTTAGGATTTAATTTTGTGATCTACTTTATTTTAATAGCACTGCACAACACAAAGTTATGTTGAATGACCACAATCTGCACTTTGATGAAGTTCACATAAGTTCCTCTACACAGTAAATATGCTAATGACACCAAGTAGTGCTACCCTCAGTTGGATAAAACTCAAAATCCTTAGGAGTAGTTAGTTTGTGTTGTGAACTAGGGGGTACCTAAGGATAATTAGTCTCAAAAATGACTGAAAATGGCCACTTCTTCTTCTTCTTCTTTTGGCTGCTCCCATTAGGGGTCGCCACAGCGGACCATCCTCCTCCACATCTTCCTGTCCTCTGCATCCTGCTCTGCTACACCCATCACCTGCATGTCCTCTCTCACCACACCCATAAACCTTCTCTTAGGCCTTCCTCTTTTCTTTTTACTTGGCAGCTCTATCTTTAACATCCTTCTCCTAATATACTTGGCATCTCTCTTCTGCACATGTCCAAACCAACGCAATCTCGCCTCTCTGACTTTGTCTCCAAATCATTCAACCTGAGCTGACCTTCTAATGTACTCATTTCATATCCTGTCCATCCTTGTCACACCCAATGCAAATCTTAACATCTTTAACTCTGCCACCTCCAACTTCATCTCCTGCTTTCTGGTCAGTGCCAACATCTCCAACCCATAAAGCATAGCTGGTCTCAGTACATTCAGTGAACCACAAAAGACTGTGTTTTTTCTTCTGCCTTTATATGCTGAGGGCAGTTCCTTGACGGTGATTGGCATTTGACCCTGCCTCTCTGGGGACACCCACAAAACACATGGCACACAGAAAAAGATACTTAGATCTAAGAATCTAAATGATAATGTTAAATAAAAAATGAAAAAAAAAACAGACATAAAGACATTTGAAACCCAGCCTATTTGGCTAAACATAACAGTTGTTTATTAATTAGGCCAAGTGCTAGGCTTCATTTTGATCTCCTTTTTGAGTTTTATCTATGATGTTCGATTTGTTCACTCGTTCATCTTTTTGATCTTCTGGTTTTCCAGCTTTCATCCTGCCTGGCCTGACTTTGATTCTTATTTACTGGTCTTTTTCATTCACTGCATCTACAGCACATAACATGTCCATATACTGCACATACTGTTATTTCTATAGTATCTTAGCTCAGCATATTTAAATGTGCTCTGTTATATGTCTTCCTGACCTTGTGATTTCTAATTTATATCACATTTCCGCTCCACCTTTATTAAGTTACAACCTGCTTGCTGCATTTCAAATTTTTGGAATGCACTGCCACATAATTACAACATGCCAGTTAACCATGTATATAATCACCATGAATCTCACAAAACCTTCACAACTATATATTTAAAAAAAAATTAAAAAGAGGTAGACTAAAATTATCATGTCTCCTAAAAAGAATTAAAAGACAACTAAATGGAAAAGATAACACAATACATCCTAGGTCAGATATTACTGTTGTGAGGATTGTCCCATGAAACTGAAAAACAGGCCTGAAAACTCAAGGTAGGCCTATGAGCAACAATTAGGCCTGACCCTGAAACTCAAGAACAGGCTTGCGAACTGTATATTCAAAAAGAACAAAAGCCTATAAATCCAAAATTGGGAGAGGGGAACTTTTAAACCCTTTCCTGAGGAAACAAAATGATTAATTTTTTTTTTTTTTTTTTATTTAACAAAAAGAAACAGTCCAGAAAACTAACAAGGACTGCAAAAAATGCAAAGCAAAATTAATATTATATTTCCAAAAACATAAAATAAAACTAAGTCAGGCAAACCAAAAATTGATTATGGTTTACATTTTTAATTATTTGTGCCTTTCTGGAAGTGTTTCCTGAAATAATTATGTATATTAGAGGTTTTTTAACCCAAGGATTTTGGGTTTGTGTTGATTTATTTTACCATGTTTTTCATAGCATAACTTTGTTTAGTGAGCATTTTATGGAGTGGTTGTTTGCACTTCGCCAGGGAAAAGATCTGATAGTTAGCGGCTGTGATGTCATGGGATCATAGACATAAAGGTCATGATCAGCACTTCCTATTTATCTGAGTTTGCAGATAAAAAAGAAGACAGTATTTGGTTTGTGATTATTTTCTGACAGATTTCCTGGATAGTGAATTTTGTGCTATGACTTGTTGACTTTGATTTAGTGTTTTGTTTTGGTTTTAATGATTGCGTTTGCGGATGTCCTATCCATGAATCTCATCTGTCCATTGGTTCACGACTTATCGTCCATTTATTTTGCTGCCTTTCTCATTCTGGCGGTACAATATTAATATCAATTAGCAATACCAAAACCAGAAACCAACAAACACTTCCAAAACTCTAAAAACTAAAATGTCGAGATGAGAAGGTCATAAAGACCAGCAAGACTTGTACATTTTTTTAAAAAAGGTGAATCAAAAGATTACCCAAGCAGGTTGCTAATTTCTCAGCACAAGGTTAGCGTAAGAACTGTCCTCACAACAGCAATGTCAGAGGCCCTGTCCCCTTCGGCTCAACATACAAATCACAGGACAGGTAACACACTAAACTAACATAATTATAAGGAAAAAAAAAAAAAGATCAAAAATGCAAAATACATAAAGAAAGAAATAACCAAAAACATTTTCATTAATAAATATGAAAAATTGGTAAAAACAAAGCTGAAAACCCTAGTAAAACCATAATAATCACTGTGCGAAACAAGTTCTATATTTTCTCTAGTGACATATAATAAACAGAAGTACAGTGGAACCTCGAGTCATGAATGTCTCGGACCACGTACAAATCAGGTTACGACCAAAAAATTCAACAAACTTTTGCATCTGTTCATGACCACACACTCAGGTAATGAACAAGCCAGTTTCCCTTCCGGTCTGTATGCGCCGATGATTTCCGCACATGTTCTGTCTCTCCCTGTGCATTCTCTGTGCAGCGAGCGAGCGAGAGAGAGAGCGCGAGTGAGCGAGCGAGAGAGAGACAGCGTGAGCGAGCGAGAAAGAAAGAGTGAGAGCGAATGAGAGAGACAGAGCGGGAGCGAGCAAGAGCATGAGCGAGCGAGACAGCCCAAGCATAAGAAGTAAACATTACAGAAGAAGTAAGTAAACATTTAGTTTACTTACACTGTGCATTCTACGGTATAATTAACTACAAATTACTTTAAACAAAGAATGCTTTCAAAAATGGAAGTGTTAATCATTTATTTTCATCAATCAACAAAATGCAGTGAATGAACAAAAGAGAAATCTAAATCAAATCAATATTTGGTGTGACCACCCTTTGCCTTCAAAACAGTATCAATTCTTCTAGGTACACTTGCACACAGTTTTTGAAGGAACTCAGCTGGTAGGTTGTTCCAAACATCTTGGAGAACTAACCACAGATCATCTGTGGATGTAGGCTTCCTCACATCCTTCTGTCTCTTCATGTAATCCCAGACACACTCGATGATGTTGAGATCAGGGCTCTGTGGGGGCCATACCATCACTTCCAGGACTTCTTGTTCTTCTTTACACTGAAGATAGTTCTTAATGACTTTGGCTGTATGTTTGGGGTCGTTGTCCTGCTGCAGAATAAATTTGGGGCCAATCATACACCTCAATGATGGTACTGAATGATGGATAAGTATCTGCCTCTATTTCTCAGCATTGAGAACACCATTAATCCTGACCAAATCTCCAACTCCATTTGCAGAATTGCAGCCCAAACGTTCAAGGAACCTCCACCATGCTTCACTGTTGCCTACAGACACTCATTATTGTACCGCTCTCCAGCCCTTCGACGAACAAACTGCCTTCTGCTACAGCCAAATATTTCAAATTTTGACTCATCAGTCCAGAGCACCTGCTGCCATTTTTCTGCACCCCAGTTCCTATGTTTTCATGCATACTTGAGTCGCTTGGCCTTGTTTCCACGTCGGAGGTATGGCTTTTTGGCTGCAACTCTTCCATGAAGACCACTTCTGGCCAGACTTCTCTGGACAGTAGATGGGTGTACCTGGGTCCCACTGGTTTCTGCCAGTTCTGAGCTGATGGCACTGCTGGACATCTTCCGATTTCGAAGGGTAATACGCTTGATATGTCTTTCATCTGCTGCACTAAGTTTCCTTGGCCGACCACTGCGTCTACGATCCTCATCGTTGCCCGTTCCTTTGTGCTTCTTCAAAAGAGCTTGAACAGCACATCTTGAAACCCCAGTCTGCTTTGAAATCTTTGTCTGGGAGAGACCTTGCTGATGCAGTATAACTACCTTGTGTCTTGTTGCTGTGCTCAATCTTGCCATGACATGAAACTGTCTTCCACAACCTCACCTTGGTAGCAGAGTTTGGCTGTTCCTCACTCAGTTTTTTAGCCTCCTACACAGCTGTTTCTGTTTCAGTTAATGGCTGTGTTTCAACCTACGTGTGACATTGATGATCATTAGCACCTGTTTGGTATAATTGGTTGATCATACACCTGACTGTAATCCTACAAAATCCCTGACTTTGTGCAAGTGTACCTATAAGAATTGATGCTGGTTTGAAGGCAAAAGGTAGTAACACCAAATACTGATTTGATTTAGATTTTTCTTTTGTTCGCTGACTTTGCATTTTGTAAATTGATAACAATAAACAATCATTATTTATATTTCTGAAAGCATTCTTTGTTTACAGTATTTTTTCACACCTGCCTAAAACTTTTGCACAGTACTGTATATATTTACATACAGCTCGTACAGTCCAGAACAGATTAATTGTATTTACATACAATCCTATGGGGGAAATTACATTGGGAATGGGATAATAAATACAAAAGACTAGATGTATATGATATAATGTAATTGGCTTGTTGGTTTTATGTTGCATAAAATTGTATAGGAGTTTTTCCCTTCCAAGTAGTTTGATAGAGGCAGAGCTAAAGTGATTGCACAGAGCAGTAAGAGTTGGGAAAAGAAAGTCATGGCCTAGACTTCCTATTTTGATAGACATGGGTCACAGTTTTGGAGAGAGTAAAATACTTCATTCATCTTTGACTGTTTCAAAAAAAAAACACTGTTCTCCACCTGTGCTCTCCATTGGATTATCATTGCCAGGTCAAAAAAGTGGTTGTTAGGAAACAAAGTGAATAATTATGGAAAAAGCAGAAAGTCAGAACAAGGAATACAGTCAGCACTTTGCAATATTTTAAAATGCATACGGTATGCTAGACAATGAGAAGCAGGGAATTCATATACATTTTTGAGGTTTGGCAGAATTTCAATTGGAAAGACAAGGATATTTTTAAAACCACTGGAAGTAGCAAAGCTGTTTACTCTGGCCAGAAGGTACAGGAAACTTTACAGTGTAGCATGATAGGTATACAAAAAGGCCATATTAGCTACGAGTCAGTCAAATGAGAGAGCAGTAATTGGCAGAAGAGGTGCAAAGCCAAAAAAAGCACTGATAAAACTATCTGTACCAATGTCTGCAGCAACACAGAAAGAAATAAAAAAAAAAAAACTGAAGAGCTTGCAGATACTCCATAACAAAGAGAACACCAGAGAGACCTGACTGGATGATACTTGTAATGTATAGTCAGGATGCAAAGGTGACTGGACCATACAGTGATGAGTGATCAGTCATGATGAGGAACATCTGTCACAATTTTTCTTAATACTATGCTTGGTTTTTGAAAAATATGTGATTTGAAAAACATGAAAGGCTACTGCCTACCTGGATATCACCAGGTGGAATGGAATAGTGCTTTTTATTGCAGCACCACTACTATTACTACTACTACTTGTCAAGCCGTGGTGAAACTGAACAGTGTGGTAGGTACCAGTGTGGTAGGTACTTTTTACATGCACAAGTTAAGAGTATATTTAACATATTGAGTTCTAATTCAAGGAAATGCCTCTTTTAAACATTAAGTCTGAGAAAGAGTCTGGCTCCTTTGGAGTGCTCTCAAAAAATGTCATTGTTCAGTGAGTGACAAGCACACTAATCTATGGCAAATTACACACCAATAATGGGTTCCAAGAGTTCTAAGAAATATTGTCTTCAAGTAAGTGGTGACTGAAAGTTACTTTAAGGATGATCCTGTATTCCTTTCATAATACTGGGAACCTTAGTCTTTTATATTCGAATTCCTGCCTACCATTTGTTTTACCTCACGGCTGTTCCTAATTATTTATGCTTTTTTTTGTTTTTCTATACTCCTGGTTTTTGTAATGGCACTTGTCTCCATACCATGCAAGCTACTTAGTTGGCTCCACTTTATATGCATTCATAGTCCTATAAAACCATGCAAAGCAAAAGCAAAATCCACTAACTGCAAAATCTGAGAAACCAAAACATGAAGACCTTTCGCGTGTCTGAAGGGCAAATTGTGCTTTCGTTATTTACATTCCCACTATCCTATTGTGTGAAATGTATTACTAGACAAATGTAAAGAATGGGTGAAGTCACAGACTGACCAGGACAGAATTCAGAATAATACATAACTTCACTTACACGATGAAGACTCTTTTACAGATGTTTGCATGAGCTATGTAATTCAGTGCATTAAATATTACTGAGATCAAGCTTCATGCTCCAGGTTACAGTAACGATTTGATCTGAAACTTACATCAACATGAAATTACACACTTGGTTTACACTATTAGCTAGCATAAAATATATAGTTAATAAAAAGCCAATATTCTGAATCTTTAACTATAAGGTGATAGACCTATAATGATGTTTTCTAATTCTGCTGTTCAGAATATGATAGATAAATGAATATTGCAATTAATTCTAAGGTGTTACCTTTACTCCAGATACCCAGTTTTTTCCAACATTTCCAAAAATTCACTGGTTAGGTAGACTGGCACATTCTAATCAGGGTTAGTGTGGATGTGTTCATGAGTGGACCCATCATAAGATTCTGCCTTGCACCCACAGCTGCTGGGTTATACTCCCTGTACCAGATTAAGTTAGTTTGACAGTATTATTTTACTGACTCACTCCTTTCAGGTCTGCATGTTTTTTTGTAATGGAAAAAATGATTAAACTAAAGAAGATCTCAGGAACAATTCAGTCAGTTTTAATTACTAATAGTAAAGAACTAATTTCACCTATGGGCAAAATCTTTCATACTTCACAGAAACAAGACCAGTCCAGACGTGAGCATTCTGACTATCTACAGTTGGAAAGATGACGTTATCACATTGCAGCTGCTTAAATTTGATGTATTGAATTTCAAAGCTGGCATTGCCTAAAACTTTAATTTATCTCAGGGATATAAAGGTAATTGTCTGTGAGTTTATTCATAACTAAAAAATTTTCCTTTAATTATATTAATAATTCCACATTTAGGGAACCATTTTATTTCAAGCTTAAGGGCATGGTGTATGCTCAACTTAGTATTAAATTATTGTTACCAGGCAAGCATTTAAGAGTTTGGTGGCAAATATATATGAAAAATAGTACTGCTTAGCTCAAAAGTATGATTATCTTTAAACCCTTTTTAATACTGCAATAAAAGTTGATTGCAATTTATGTTTCTCAATAGTTTTATTCAGCTGCAGTTTGAAATATGCAGTGAACTGAATTCCGTAATGTGGTAACCAAGAAAACTAATTGTGCTACTTCAGTAAAAAACAGCCATCTGTAGAACTTGACAAACCCACGTGTCTCTGAGATGGTCTTTGTGATGTCTGCATGTTTTCAAAGTGGCTCTGACTTTCTCCTAGACTTGCACATTTGATAAATAAAAGAATGAACGGCTAGATCTACTTACAATGCATTCTATACAACAGCATTTTTCTCTGACAGTGAGTCATTCTTCATGCAAGGACATTTTAGCAAATGTGTAGGTTGCTTGAGAAAACACTTTTTCAAACCACAGTAAATAACAACAGCTGTAAATCATATTAAAATGCTTGAATTTAGACCTGCACTCACCTAACAATTGCAATAGGGAGATCAAAGTAGCAAAACAGTTCTACTACTGAACTACAGTATATCCTTTTGATAACATAACACTATGAAATCAAATGAATTCATTTCCGTATCATTAGGGGGGCATCAGGAGCAAGTCACGAATCAACCCTGAATGGAATACCAGTCCACTACAGGTCCCACTTCCACCTTGGTTCAATTTAGAGTCATGATTAAGCCAAACATGCACTTTTTCACAGGCACAGGAGGAAAACCAGAATACCTGAAGTACTAATCTTTTCAGAGAGTGAAGTTTTTCCAGAAGAAATAATTAACAGTTTTGGAGAGTTCTAAAACTTAAACTGGAGTTCTAATATGCTGAAATTAAAAAATATAAATATATTTAACAGATGTTTTTTTACAGAGAATTCTTCCCAAAAAGTAATTTATACATATTTCAGTATAAGAATATTTGATTCAACATATTCAGCAGTGTGCCATAGAAAGTACAGAAAAGAGAGTACTAAGGACCTGGTAGCTCTGCACAACAATGCTGCTACACCTCTGCTAAAAGTAAAATCTTAGATATGTACTAGCCTATGTATTCATTTTATATTTTTCCTAAAAAGTTAAACTTTGGCCAGAAGACATCAACATCCTGCTAGAGTAATTCGATGATAAGTAAACATGCTTCTAATACTTAATGTTACTAACAGACTGTAGTTCAGTAAGAGCAGTCCTGATGTCAAACCATGTTTAAAGGTATACCCATTAGCAATAACTGAAACGTGTAGTGTAATGTTAATTTTATTCCATATAACAAAACTGCCACGGTGGGTTGGCACCCTGCCCAGGATTTGTTCCTGCCTTGTGCCCTGTGTTGGCTGGGATTGGCTCCAGCAGACCCCCGTGACCCTGTGTTCGGATTCAGCGGGTTGGAAAATGGATGGATGGATAACAAAACTGTAAGTATTTAAAGGCAATGTTTTCTAAGAATGACAATAGGAATGGAACAACTGATTTGATCAAAAGCTTTTTCTGTGTCTACACAGTAGAAGATAAGATCTACTTAGAAAAATATGTGACATATAGAAGAGAAGACTTTGCAATGTATTAAGTCTATTTTGTATGCTGACTGTGAGTTGGAGTTTCTATTAGATTTACATTTTTAGCATTTGTTTCTAAAATTTGTACAGAAATATTTACCTTTTTCTTTAGCTGTTTTTGTCAAATATGCTTAGGTGGTGAATATCTCATAACACTGTTAGTGTGTCAAAATGTCTTAAATGCAGCACATATAGCCAGTGGGCAACAGCTTGCAAGGGTTTGTGTAAGCTTACTTTACGGTTGAAAAAAGGTGTGTTACAGGATGAGGCCAAATGGATTGTACAAGTTAATCTGTGACATATAGAAGTTCAAAGATAGCCTTTTATGAGTGAAAATGGTGGCTGGAGAATTGTGAAAGTTACATCCTGTGTACACTGAAAGATACTAATCAAACAAATTTGGGCAAAGAGCTGGAGGTTGCTGATTGTTCCACAATGCACAGATGTACATAAGCTTCTACTTTGATGTTGCATGAGCTTCGAGTGCTTTACGTAAAGCTTAAGACACTAAAGACATGTAGTCTACTCATAAAAATCAGTGGGTGTGAGGATCGATGGTCATGAGAATCTTTTTTGTTCATTTTCTTTAGTTTCATTTCTATTGTTTTTCTTGATGATTATTGGGCTACACTATTGTTACAATGGAACTGGCAGTCTGCAGGGTCACAGCTTGTTATTTTCAGAATTTAAAATCTCTCTGACTTGATCATAATACAGGTGTGTCAATGTATTTAGGAAACAGCTTTGCTTGAATAAATAGAAATGTCTGCCCTCAGCAAAGCCATCAAGACTTCTGCTTTTGTACAGCAAATGATTATATGGCAGTTTTTTCCTAGTAAGGCACATACTTTGTGTGGACTATTTCATAGTCATATCCTCTTTGGTGCTTGTGTTGTCATTGTTTTGTTTTGCTCACAGTAGCTAGTTATTGCTGAGAGAGGCAAACTTATACCAGCTTGTTTATAGAGGTCTGCATGGTTTTCCTGTGTTGCTAGAATACATCATCACACGTTCTACTCTTTACCTCTTGTTAACTAGTTTTCCTGGTTTGCTTCAATACAATCTGATTGATTGCCCCACTTTGCTGCAGTGCAATTTTCTTTGGATTGTGACAAGTGGCATGCCTATGTTTAATGCATTTTAGATAAAGGCATGATTTCAATAAAACAACTTGATTATTACATTTGTGTTAAAACATTTGTTCACAAAATGTGAACAAAATTGGATAATCATACCGCTGCAGTGTCTGAATTGTAGGCCATTAAAATATGGGGATGGAACCTTTTAAAGAGACCACATACACAAGCAATTTCAGATTCAGCAATAACTTTTACAACCTAGCTAAATTATGTGATTGCTTTTGATTTTGTTAAACTATTGTTTCTCCCAAATCTTCTAGAGGCCTTTTGAAAGAAACGCCTTGTGTGAAGAGGTGAGGACCTGCTATTACATTACTTTCTTGCAAACCCAGTGACTGGCACTGAGCGATTTATGACATGTTTTAAAAATTGATTTTTAGGGACTTTCCACCCAGTTTTGATTTTCAGGTTATGTAGTAGGCCCTAGACTGTTCAGGAGACCCTGTATTTCACTCTTTAAATTATGTGGAAGTAAACATATAGAAATATGTAAACATAAAGAGTTGCTCAAGTCATATAATTGTACACACCATTCTTATAGTTTTGTTCATTGTTAAATCAATAAATGCATATATAAATATGAGTTCCCATACTGAATTTTAAATAATACAGGAAAGTAAGACAAGTGTTAGGGTCCTACTGGGAATCCACTCTCAATAGTGATATTATTTCTTATTAAGAAAAAAAAAGCAGTAAAGCACTTTGGCATACTCTGCAATGCTCTGAAATGATCAAAACGACTGAACACTTTGAATGCAGTCTTAAATACTGATTTAGTTGAAATAAGCATCTCTTTAATGGGCATACATTAAAACCTGTGCTAAAACTCCACAAATACTATGCTCAATTGTTCCTCCCCACAACTTTATAATTATACACCATACAAGTGTTTTTCAACTAATGCGCAGTGAGAAGCTACCCAGGTGTGTCATATAGGACCGTCTGTATGAGCAGGCAAAGGGAGAAAGCAGCCGGGAAAATGTGTCCAAAGTACTCATTAAGTGCTGTGTCTGTGAACACTAACCTCCAAGCTGCTTCTTTTTGCTGATGTCTCTGATAGTCCCACCCCTTTGGACAGTTTAGCAAGTGTTTAGATTTAAAGCTTTTGTGGATGGTACAATTGTGGCGTGCCTTGGGATTTTATGGGTTGCAAAAAGTGCCATCACAGAATATAGTTTGGAAAACACTGCTATAACTACACCTTTGCTCCAGGCACGCTAAAAGAGATCTCCACTATTGTGCTTAGAAACTGACACTGTGGATTACTTGAGTGGCGATGTTGTACTCTTTGCATAGATTAGCAAAGATACTATAAACGGAATAATAGGTAGGGATAATCATTATACTTCTGCTTCATAGAATTTTGTCATTATATTAGGGCAATAAGCACTGTAAGCTACCCTGCAGAATGGTAAGTTAAATACAGAGGTACTAGAGACATATTTTGGTTTTACTGCCACTGAAAGGGAACATATTTTGCACACATGTGATATGACCATGATTTGATCTTCTTACAGAAACATGATATGAAAAGAAGGAGAGAGCATAACTTTTACATTCACTACTTTTCTTTAGTATTGCTCCAGGACCACCATAAACCCCCCTTCCTCCCACTCTCCTGCACCTATGTCTGTATGTATAAATCAAGGGAATGAATACCTGTACCACTTACTGACTTGTGGTAAGGTGTTGTAAAACATGTAATTTGAAACTTTTAAATAAAATTTTATTTCTCAAAAATTTTTAAGGTAGTCTATAAATACTGTACTGGATGTGTATTTAATTATTTAGATTCATATTTAATTTTTTTGTATTACTGTTTCGTAATGTAATAAAAAAAAAATTACATTAAAACACTGGTCTGACCAAAGCAACATTGGGGCATGCTCCTAATGAGACGACGGATGGTGTCCTGGGGTATCTCCTCCCAGATCTGGACCAGGACATCACTTGCTGGGAGACACAGCAAACCTTCTGGCAATGGCACATTTTGAATTGCCATCCTGGAGAAGCTGGACTACCCATGCAACATCTGTAGGGTCCAGGTATCTCCTCATGCTGCCAGTAGTGAAAAACAGTCAGAAAAGACGAGGAGAGAAAAATGTCAGTGGCCTCCACCTGTTAAACCATTCCTGTTTTGGGGGTCATCTCATTGTTGCCCCTCTAGTGCCCCTGCTGTTAATTTCATTAACACCAAATTAGCTCAAACTAATTTATATATACAATAAAACTTGTAGCTGCAATTAGCAGGTAAGGTAAAAGCAGCACATAAAGCACAGTTTGTGTACTGTTGAACAAAGTGGTTCCTACTTAATTAAAAAAAGACCTATGCTTGAAAATAAATCCTCAGAGTTCATATTCTTTTGGACATCACTATGCATTTTTAAGTGCACTACTTGAGAAACTGACACAAAGTGTCATTTACAGCTGTTCTCTCTCATTCTTTTCTAGATTCATCCAATTACACGTTTTTTTTTTCTTTTTCTAGTGGAAGCAGCTTGATGTAATCACATCACACTTTTGCAAGGCTTGCCATCAAAACAGCTTAAAGTAATGTTGTCTTTAAATAAATATTGGCTTTTGAATAAGTAAGAATTTAAAACTTAAAATAAATCATATTGTATTGTTGAAAGTCTTTGTTAGGTTTTAATGTACACAAACAACTTAAAATAAAGCATTATAGCTTATCTGCTTTTCATTTCATACAATGAATAAAAAAAGAGTAATTTACTGTTGTATTACATCACAGTATGGAACTTTGCATTCTAACCTGAAAAACAGACTACTGGGCCAACCTACCTAATCAACATGGACACTATTTTATTTGTGTATAAACGTCTTTGTGCATTTGTATCGTATTTGTTTAAACAGCCTTGAACCTGATAAGTAAATTAGAATGGATGAATATTCAGTGGATGTATATTCAGAAAGTACAATTTTAAATTTCTAGGTCTAAAAAGACAACCACATATGTACACTGGCTGGGTACGGCCAACTCAGGTGCTAGAAATTCTACACAGCTATAAATTTTATATTCTCCACTGAGTGATGTAATCTAGCAACACAGAGTTTGGAAGTAAAGAAAGTACCCAGATAAAGATCACAGACAGGACATCTAGAATACTGTACATCTATATATCAAGTGAATCAAAAACAAGATATGTGAAGACATTGGCACAAAATGCTGCTGGCAATTAGACAGTTTCTGGACTTTTTATAGAAACAAACCTGGAAAGATGAGTGAAAGAATTGAGACTAAAGCTTAGGTTATATAACCAACTGAGTATTTTGTGTGGGGTCTTTTTCCCCTAACCACAATAAAAATAATATTATTACATTACCAGAAATTCACAAACACACACTATTTATGCTTTCAATGTATAAAATGAGTATCTGAATTGATACAGAGTTTTCTTATTAATTCTTATTGATGGTAACAAAACAGAAAATCATGCATCTATGGCCAGTTTTCTTATGATAGATCCACCTGCAAAGGTTGTCTCCATAGGTACCCTGACCAGAATTATGTCTTCTGTGCTGTCTTTATTAAAATTCTAAACAGAAGTACTCTTGCAGTTCTAGCATGTCTACAGCAGCTCAATCAATTACTTACTTTATTCAGGCTCTTTATCTTTCTGTTGGCTCTTTTGCCTTCCTGTGTACTCTGTTCGAAGGGTGACTTTCCCACCCAAATCTATTTCTAGCCTTAATTAGCCCCGATTTGTCAATGTGCTTATTAGCACATGGCAGTTTACAAAGCTAATGTAATTGGGGCCATTGCATTTATTAAGGCCACAGGCTGTGAACTGGCAACCTATGACGCTCTTCATAAATGTGATTCTGTTTTTAACTGTATTGAGATTTTTCTGGCAGGCAAAGCAAAACCCAGAACTAGACTAAAAGGCAGATTGTTCTGAAGCATAAATTGATTCAGTGAACTAGCATATTTAAGTATTCTGTTCAACAACTTTAACATACTGTTGCATTAGCTAAAAAATTAAGCAATACAACAGGCACAAAATATCCAGCCATCCAACCTGCTATATCCTAACTACAGGATCACGGGGGTCTGCTGGAGCCAATCCCAGCCAACACAGGGCGCAAGGCAGGAAACACACCCCGGGCAGGGAGCCAACCCAAAGGAGGGCACACACACCCACACCCACACCCACTAGGGACAATTACGGATCGCCAATGCACCTAACCGGCATGTCTTTGGACTGTGGGAGGAAACCAGAGCACCCGGAGGAAACCTACGCAGACACGGGGAGAACATGCAAACTCCACACAGGGAGGACCTGGGAAGTGAACCCAGGTCTCCTAACTGCAAGGCAGCAGCGCTACAACTGCGCCACCATGCTGCCTGCACAAAATATCAGCTACATAATTAAACTACATCATGTATTAATGAATAATGCCAAACATGAAAAGCAGTCAAGCAGTAGATGAAGCAGATAATAATATTACTTCAGATATCATCAAACCTTTTTTCCCACCAATAAAGGACAGAATAATTTAATTATTACATGAACACTACATATACATACACGGAAATTACTCAAAATTTTAAACATCATCCCAAAGTGTCTAATCTGTATAATGCAAATCAGTTTTTACCAGCATATATACTGTATACTGTATAACTAGACAACATGCAGAGTACAAGTCAATACATTCTGACCTGGTAAATAAGCATGAAAAATAAAGTTTCCAGTTTATCTCCTTAGCCTCTAAGGTAAATACCAACGGTAAGTAGAAATTACATTGAAAAATGTGGATGTTATTATTTAGCAGGGTAAGCAAGTTAAAATCACACCTGCACAAGTATATAGCATCCAGCATGATCTATATGAAATTACTATTCTAACATTCTCTGTGTGTTAAATGAATATATGGTATGTTTATTTTGATTATGTCAATTATGATAACTGCAGCTTTTGACTAGTGAAAGAAATGTTTATAGAATTATGCAATTAATTAAGTTAGATATTTTAAGAGGAAATCCAATGAGAATGTGAAGTTACTGCCGCTTAGTTTGTCAAAGGGTGCTGATTTTCCTTTTCCTACAGTAGTACAGTATTTGTGACTTGAAACATATCACATGTATAATAATTAAAGGACTGCATTACTAGTGTGAAGGAGGACCTGGTCAGGACCGAGAGTGAATGCAATTATGTGTTCCAGTAACATCAGTCATAAGGAAGGATACCACTCTATTACAGGACACACTATGCACCTAAATTTCCTCTTGGATCACTTCACAGATACTAATTAACTTAAAATGCAAATGTTTAGAATGAGGTAGGCATCAAGAATCCTAAGAGAAACCACTACACATATAAACAGGAATATGATGTAAAATTTACATGGAGAAATTATACAGAAATTAAACCTTAGAAAACAGCAACACTGTAATACCCTGATGATTATATTTATTAAAAAAAAGTTTTCAAATTTTCTCTAGCTAATTCTTTTTATTCCTTCATGGGGTTTGCTATGTGGAGAATCTAATTGTTTAAATATTGTAGTATAGAGATTTTTAGTCGCTATAAGGAACTTAAATTTTTTTCACATCTCAGCATGCCACCATTTTCTTTTCCAATTGGTAAAACTATTTTCTAATATAGCATGTACACATAGGCATATATTGTCACACATGCAAGCATCCGGAGTGTCTCATGAAATTTTTTGGTTCCCTTCAGTGTAGAGGTGACCAAACCAAATGATTTCTGATGTCACTTCTGGTCTGGATGTCATTAACCCCACCCCTTCCCCTTCCTCCCTATATAAACGGTTGCCCTATCTTTCCAGACTTAGCTTCTGAAGAGGACAGATCTCATCTCTCTCCCGCTGTTGTGATTCTAGCGTCACAAAATAGCAAAACGACGAGGCCTCTAAAAAGCCCACTGAACACAGATCTGACCCAAAGAAAGCCTGACCGAGGAAAATGGGCAGCTTAAGGCCTAACTAGGCCTCAGACAGGAAATAAGGCATAAGAACAAAAAAGAAAAAACAAATCTCTTAAAAATTTATTCCCAGGGGAGAACCCAAAAATACTATTGACAGGCATTGAAACAAGACTGCAAAAATCTTTATAAAATGAAAGATTTATTAACAGAAAAGGTAAATGAAGAACAAAAGCTCAAAATCACAGAAAGAAGCAAAAAATGAGATGCCTATAAAAGACAATCCATGGTAAACCATGTCCCAATACAAAAATCTCAAGTCAAAATCCTCAAACAGAGCAAAAAATGACAAAATACATGGAACATAAATATACTTAAAGAAATGGTACATAAATACCTTTAATATAACAAAAACAATAATACATTAAACATATTGACTAGATGACAAATAAACAAAACAATACTAACAGAAATAATCATAGTAAATAATTAAGTTTGAAAAATTAATGAAAGAGACAAAAACCATACACCAGGGAAGGACACACTAGGAAGCTAGGAGAAGAAATCTCATGTCAAACATGACGTTTACCTTCATTTGAATAACGTTCTTGTCTTTTTCAACTAGAACATTAAACTGGGTATCCTACACCCTAACTCTTCTGTCTCAGCTTGTTTCATTCACAATTCAGAGTTGCAACATGGCTGGCACCTATATGGGGATAGTGTCCCTTCTATGGCTGGTGCTTAAATTCCTTTTTTATGTCTCTTTACTCATAATATTGTTACTTAAGTTAATTATTCGATATATATATTATTTTTGTGTATTACATATGTATTTCTGGGTGTCCATGCTTCTGTTGTGTTCTATGTATTTTATTGAAGGTTCCCCAAGAGATGGGGGCCACCTGTCTACCTCCATCAAGATACAGCCCTCAACCCACTAAAGGCTGAGATAACATAGTCCCAATTAGTACACTGTATGTGGTAGGTTTTCTTGATTATTGTATTGATTAATTTGACCTCTATGTTCTATTTTTGTCCTGGTTCTTTGAATTTGTGTTATTAGAACTTGTTTGCCACTGGATTATCCATTTTGTGAAGGTACCTTCTTCTGGTCCTTTTGTGCTATTCTGAGCTTCTCATTCTGTACACTATTATTTTTGTGAAATAAATCTTTTATTTTATAAAGGTTCTTTGTTTGCCCTCTGGTACACAAGCCGAAGGTTGATGGACACTTCCTCTAGTGGGACTTTTCAAAAACAGCTTTTGGATTTTGTTTGGAGCAACTCCCCAGTACATGACAGGTAGTGCGCTCACACATGGCCAGTTTGGAATCAGCAATTCATTTAACCTGGATGTCACTGCAGATGTGGGAGGAAACCCATGCAAAATGAGAACATGAAGTCTCCACAAGGACAATGGCCAGGACAAAGCATATTGTATCAGTGGTCCGGTAATGTTGTAGTAATAAACTAACAAAAGAGTTATAGATACAGTAGTATATTTTCTAAAGCATCATTGGTGCTTTTTAAGTCTTATTAAAATAATAAAGGTGTTTGTTAATGTCTTGGTACACAGAAGTAACTAAGATGCACCTAGGTAGGACCCCTATTGTAGTGTTTCCAAATAAAGCCAAATGGGGTCCAAAATGCTCAAACTATATGATAATTAGTATGGTGCATAAATAAATGTACAGTCTTTTTGTGACTTACTTTTTTTGTGAATTACTTTTGAAAATTTAGGTGTGTGGAAAAGGAATGATGTGAAGTGTTATGCTAGTGCATTCGTACACATGCTTTTTAGCCAGTGCAACATTTTGTATTAATGTGGCACCTTCTTTTTTCATTGAGTGGGACACACTTACCAACCTGTACCATTTAAATCATGCACTGTGTTTGCATAACATGATGCCAAAGGTGAAGGTTTCTTTAAGATTCTGCTCTGTCATGGGAGAAGTTGTCAGGAACACAATCAAGAAAGAAGAACCAGGAGATGAAAGGAACAATAAGTCAGGATACAAGCAGGGGTTGAACCCAGAAAGTCTGAACAATCATATGTCTAAGGCCAAAACAATATTTAAAAATCAAAGTCAAAAACAGCCTTGCAAAAAAAAGTCAACAATCTAAGAATCTAATAGCAAAGCACATACAAGAGTTTTTGTTTAGTATCCACAAGCTTAGACACTGAGTCAACCACAGTGCTGTGTTGAACAGCATTGTGTTGTGGGTGCATCCTTAGCAACGAATGCCCATGTCTCAGTAATGGGTATGAAAAATGATGGTGCACATAAATACAACAAGATGCCGTTTTAGTAATCCAAAATATGACAGTAAAATAAAATAAGTCCAAAACCAAAATTAAATTAAAAAATGAAAATGAAACATAGTTCTCTACATATCAAGGCCACAATAAAAAATGAACAAGTTCTTTGAATGCTTATCAGGCAGCCTTGGTGTCACAATCACTCGTAACCCATTAACAGCTATGTGTTTGGTGTACTCCAAGACTTGTCCTGCTTAACTTGAAGAATCCCAACTCACCTTTAATAAGTCAGTAGGTACCTGATGTTCTATACTATTTGAAATTGGAAAAAATCAAATTCTCGCTTAGAGAATCTGTTGAAAACTTTTTAAAAATATGGCAAGATTTAATTAATAAAATTTTAGAATAATCATTTATAATCGGGGGGAAAATAACATTTTACCCTTTATCTTTTTTTATTTTACTAATTATTTTTGCCCATGCTCTTGGCTCTCCTCTCTTTCTCTCTGTTCTGTTAGGTTTGGTCTTTTTTTTGTTCCTGCTTTCATTTTTTTTTCTTTCTGAGGTTTTCTTTTTCATTTATTCTTAATTTTAATAGTTTGACTAGGAAGTCATCTGTTGTGTAAGTTCAACTTGATTGTATGCAACATTATTTTCTCCAAATAAATAACAATTAAGAAAAGAACAAGTTTAAAAGAAAAAATTACTAAACCCAAAAAAAAAAATCACACTATGTGCTGAGATTCATAACAGTTTCTGTGTGTGCTGAATGAATGAATGATATTTTGAAAATTATTGTGTTATTTTGTCCCATTTTGATTACAAGGATTCCACAACTACATTGTGATATCTGAAAAGCACAGCACCAATATGGACATGTTGTCTTTTAAAAAAATGTAAAAGAAAACTTATGTGGAATTCAGTCATTTTTTAAACCCACTTATTTAATTTAAGAGTTGTGAGTGCCAGAGACCATCTCAGCTGTGTTAGGCACAAAGAATGACACAACGCTGGATGGAATGCCAGTCCATTGGAGGGTCTACACTCACCAAGCAAACTTACAGGTGCCAATCATCCTAATGCACGTGTATTTGGGATATGAGAATTAATCCAAAACCATGGGGAAATCACAAATAAACAAAAAAAGAAATTTCAAACTGTATATAGGCAATGACACGGTCAAGGAAAAGTTGTGCATCAAGGAGATGTCAACAGCAAAACCAAGTACCACACCAACATTCCACCTTCTAACAATTATGCATTTCATAAAATTAATACAGAAGCCACATTTTGAAACTTAGTCTGGGACTTAATGAATAAAAATATTAAGCTTTAACTCAATATAAATGTTCAATTTTATCTAATACTAAATAATTTAAACATCTTAATTGATTTTAAAGATTGTAAATGTAGCAATGTAATTTTGGTCTGAGGTATTCAAGTCCTATTGATTTGTTGGCAGAATTTGGTAAATTGGTAAGAATGACAGGAATGTTCCTTTAACAGATAGGCAGATATTTTTATAATAATCCTTGTTCATTGAACCGCTCCTTCTTCAAGTTACGTATAAGTTTCAAGATATACAATTTTGAGTCTGCTGTATTGCTCATTTATTAGCATGGAAACTTTTGATAACTTAGGAAGCGTATATCTTCTTGTACATATACACCATTCAAAATCAACACTTCACTCTACCTGTTATCACTGTATACTTGTCAAATGCCAGAGATCTTCTGATAATACCCTTCTCACTTTTACAGCACTTCATTATGCAGTTATCAAGGCATATTCAAATTGATTTGTGGCACCCACTCTCTGAACAATCTCCCTAGGTAAAGCTTCATTAATGTTCATGTTCAGTTCAAACCACAAAACCTATCTTTAAAACTTGGATTTTAACGTTACCTTATATCTGGGTTTATTAGACTGGAACATTATTGTACTATATACACTGATATTTGAATTACCTTGTACGTTCACTTGTTACTGTACAATGTTGCTCTGACTTGCAAAGTGTGATAGGTTGACAATATCAATTCCTCTATGAGGATTTTTTATTAGTGTCTGCCCATGGTTATATTTTATAAGGATTTGACCCCAATGTATGACAAAGAGTGAAACAATGGAAAATTTCTAACAAAGTGTTTCACCTTTGGTACCTATGATGGCAGCACTGGGCACAAGATATGAACCAACCTTAGGCATACTGTGACTCCTTTAATATCTTTGTGATATAGAAAGAAAATCAGCGTACTTGAAGAAAAACCTCTGGAAATATTGGGAGAACATTCAGAACCCATACAGACAATAAGCTGACTGTAAGCCTTGAAGAACTAGCTCTAAGAACAGGCCTAATACCTATCAGATTTCTGAAACACGACTTATAATGTTAAATTATCAAATATTTTGGTTGCAATTCAAATGGAAGAGACTTCAAACAGGTCTATTTATTTAGACATCTGCTTCTCTCCTATTGTTAAATTAATAAAAAAGTCTTGATGATTACCAACAACATTAAATTAATACACAAACTTCCTACTATAGTTCTCCATTTTAATTACTTTATCCCAATCCCCGAGAGCTAACAAAAGACAATTGCAAACTTAGCATTATAGCTCCATAGTCCATGGCATTAACACAAATATAAATATATTTAGGCTTCTCGCTATAAAGCTAAGAATGTGTATATTTTCAGGGCGACTTCATCTCATATTAAAAAAAAGTCAGCTGTAAAAGTAAAAAATAAAGGATATGTACAGTAGACTTACTTATTTTAACAGTCTAAGTAAATGGTTGTACTTTCATCTATTGTTTAATGTGTTACACAAACAATGCACATAAAAATATTACATTTTGTGACATCAGGTTAAAGGTTTTCTGATAACACAACAAAAAACTACCAAAGGAAATTAATAAAAAAACACAGTTGATTCTTTAGGTTCATATTTTCTAGTAGCTATATGCCAATTTGCAATGTTTATCCTAAAGTCTACAGATAATGCTAATTTGGATGGAAAATCTGAAGTGTCTCTTTGTGATGCATGACAGATTAGCAGTTTTATTTAGCTTCAGCTCTGTTACACTATGTTCCCAGGATTACATCTTGTCAAAATGATGTAGTGTTATGTAAGGGATGAGCATTCATCAAAAATAAGGATCATAATAAAGAGCCAAAGTGTAAAAGCAGTTTAAGGGTTTAAGGTAATGTACAAAAAGGTAACAAATGACTGTAATTTAGCATTACATAAACCACATATAACAGATAATAGATATAAACTAGGAAAGTGCTTTATTCTTATAAAATCTTAACTATGTAATAATTTAAAAGATAATAGTACTACATACAGTATATTTTACAAGCTATCAAAATCAAGTGTGGTTTACATTTATACAGCACAATCATCCAGATCCAGAACCAACTTTTTCAATAACATTGTTACTTAAAGGTGCAGCCTAATATTCATTATCGGGCATTTTGAATTTTGAATGCACTTACACTCACACAACTGATGTTAGGACTTAACAGCAAAAATAACATTTAGCTATCTTTGATATAAAGCACATACATATTGATTTTTTCTCTCTTTGTGTTTTTACTGGGTTATGGATGCAAACTACAGTATACAGATGGAACATCATTGTAAAAAAATTCATGGGACCATAAAAATATTTAGTTGTAATGGAAATTTTGTTATAATGAATATGGGGAAAAAAAATTAATGCTATTGTGACTGTGGTCGCTGGCAATTTGCTATCTCTAACAGTAGTGGCACAAGGACAGCTCGGTACCTGCTTTACAGTATCTAGTAAACAGTAAACAAAGCATAAAGTAATTGGTTGTCCTCTGCAGGATGAGGCTTACTGTGTAACATGCTTATCACATGATGTTTCGAGCATTTACCACTGGGCTTTGACCTGGTCTTTCTCGCGCTCTCCTTGTCTGCCACAGCAGTGATTCTGAGCTGCTGCCGTTCTTCTAATCTGAAGATGATAGCTAAAGCAGGACGAATGCCCCCATGTTACGGACCATAACTTGTGTGCTTGAGTGCTGAAGTCATAGCTCCTATTTTGAATGAAGTCTTGAGACTGTACCTGCCTTCACTATGCAGTAATAAAGTACCTGCATTTTCCTTGGAAACCAGGACTCACCTTTCTGTCTCTCATGCAACTAACTCTGTGACCCAAGCTTGACAATACCTCTATAAAAAAAAAAAAGCTTCCTAAACGGCAAAAAATATTACATTTGAAAATGAGATGTTACATGTAACTTGTTTTATAGAGATGCAGGCATTAATACAGAATTGAAATGAGACATTAGATGTAACTTTTTTTTAAATATAATGTAACTTTGGTTATATTCTTCAATAAAAGTGCACGTGTTTATTTGATATTTGGACTAAAGTCTTCACAGATTATATAATTCACATTATTATTAGTATAACATGGAAAAAATTTATGCTTTAGGTATGCGTTCAGCATTTCTTGCCTCACTTCTCCTGCCATCTAATACTTACACAGATCATCGTAGACACGGAACACACATGAAATGTATGTATTCCAAATAACGATATACCGTATTATTTACCCTATATAACTCCAGGCACCTTACTGCCAGATAAAGAGACTTGAGCTCTGAGAATTTTGCAACGGGCTCAGCTCCACTGGTGGGGAATGATGGGATAGCAGGCTGCTTGTGCTGATTGAGACATTTGCAAAACAAAAGACCCTAATGTAAAGGTTCGAAGGAAGTTTTTCGTAGGCTTTAGGGATTCTAGTGTCAAGAACAGTTAAAAGTTTTACATGTGTTGTGGTTTGGAAATTACATTTTTAAATTATGATTTTAAATAGGTTGTAAGACACAGGGGGTCGCTGTTGCCCCTTTAATCCCAACATACAGATGCTCAGAACACAGGGTAAAAGTACTAAGAAGTATTTTAATACTTTGTCTTCTTATAAACAGTGCCCTAAGCACCAAAATGTTCTCCTCCACACCTCCCGGCAAGCGTTGTATACTACCTCCCGACTCTGGCTCGCCTGCTGGGTCTTCAGCAGTCCTTTAAATAGTCCTTGACCTGGAAGTGCTTCCGTTCTTCCTCCCACATGACTTGCCAGCACTTCCAGGTCAGATGGAGGACTTGCGTTTTCTTCAGCCTGGAAGTACTTTGGAGCTTCCATCCTCATGATTTGGGAGTACTTCCGTGCTATGGATGAAGCACAAATCCTCTGGTCTTCTTGTAGTGTCCCCTGGTGGCACCCACAGTATTACACTACATGTCCCATAGTGCCCTGCGGGAATCTGGGGCACCACTGCAGTCCAGGGGAGCTGCCATCTAGCGTCTTGTTAGTTGTGGTAATTATAATTCAAAGACACATGGTATCCTATATGGTGTTCCACAAGGCTCTATCCTGGGCCCGCTGCTCTTCTCAATCTACATGCTTCCATTAAGTCAGATTATCTCAGGACACAACGTGAGCTACCACAGCTATGCTGACGACACACAGCTCTATTTATCAATTGCACCTGATGACCCCGAATCTCTTGATTCACTAACACACTGTCTAACTTGTATCTCAGAATGGATGAATAGTAACTTTCTCAAATTAAATAAAGAGAAAACCGAAATCTTAGTGATTGGCACTAATGGATACAATGAGGCTATTAGAAATAAACTGGATGCATTAGGATTAAAAGTCAATACTGAGGTAAAAAGCTTAGGAGTAACCGTTGACTGTAATCTAAATTTTAAATTGCATATTAATCAGATCACTAGGACAGCATTTTTTCACTTAAGAAACATAGCAAAAGTTAGACCTCTTATATCATTGAAAGATGCGGAGAAATTAGTTCACGTGTCTGTTTTCAGTCGACTAGATTACTGTAACGCACTCCTCTCAGGACTACCCAAAAAAGACATAAATCGTTTGCAACTAGTGCAGAATGCAGCTGCTAGAATCCTAACTAGGAAAAGAAAATCCGAGCACATCTCTCCAGTTTTGATGTCACTACACTGGTTACCTGTGTCATTCAGGATTGACTTTAAAATTCTGCTTATGGTTTATAAAGCCTTAAATAATCTCGCCCCATCTTATATATCGGAATGTCTCAGATCCTCAACTGAGTGTCTCCTTAGAATTCCAAGAGCAAAACTTAAAAGAAGTGGTGAGGCGGCCTTCTGCTGTTATGCACCTAAAATCTGGAATAGCCTGCCAGTAGGAATTTGCCAGGCTAATACAGTGGAGCACTTTAAAAAAACTGCTAAAAACACATTACTTTAACATGGCCTTCTCATAACTTCACTGTAATTTAAATCCTGATACTCTGTATATCCAATTCATTATAATAACTATTCATTCAAAATCTGTACTAACCCCTACTCTCTCTTCTGTTTCCTTTTCCAGTGTCCTGCGCCACCACCATCTACCCAAAGCACCATGATGTTCCAACAATGATGGGTGGATTAAAAGCCAGAAGTCTGTATGACCATCAGCATCAAGTGACTCCGTGAGAACCCTAACTACAAAGAGGACTATTTCATTTATGTTAGGTAGAATGCCCAGAGGGAACTGGGCGGTCTCGTGGCCTGGAACCCCTGGCCATCGGACCTTACTCCTTTTCTATGTTAACTAATGTTGTTTTATTTTAATTTCTTATTTTGTCTTTTATTTTTCTTTTCTTCATTATGTAAAGCACTTTGAGCTACTTTTTGTATGAAAATGTGCTATATAAATAAATGTTGTTGTTGTTGTTGTCTTGGGGTAGGCAGTGTCCTACAATGCTTCCTTTCGCCATTCTTCCATTGCAGGGGCGTCCCGGCCGGGTTGAGCTGGCGGCCGTCACTTACAAGGTAAAACAAAGCATTAATTGCTGTGTTTTCACACGACAACTATTCAGCCTCCCTGGGGTGCTTTTGCTTGTAATGCAAAAAAAGTAAAATATGGTAAGATGGTTCTGTAATTTTATTACTGTATGTCTCCTGGTGATGTGATCATACAGGCAGATGTTAAGTAGCTACCAGTATACGGATAGAAATACAGATTTTTTTCCCAAAGATTTTCAATGTAATTTTAGAAAGCTTAAATGCAGACAGTATATACATGTTGCTAAATTAAGCTATAAAACTTTCCTTAAAGGGGGTATGACAGGATTATTGCACAAGACTAAAATATTAAATTAAATGTTCATACACCGAATGACCCCACAAATCAAAGTAATATTCTTGGAATTTATACTGATGAAAACACTGGCATTTCAACACTTTCTAAATGAGTCAATTCACAGAGTTAAAAAGCTGTAGATACAACTAACAAAAAGGCAAATGTATGTCGAGTAGACTGTATACAGTATTCTTAATCTACAAAGTGAAAGCATGATGCAGAGGTTTTGCAAGACCTTCAACATTACATCTCCTCGAGTATGTAAAGTGGTGGGCTCAGTGTTGAGGTGAAAGAAAAACCTATTGTTATATCTGAGAAAAACCAATAAAATTCTGAGATCAAGCACCCTTAACCAAAAACAAAGCTAGTTACATCCCTATGACCTCTCTGCCACCATAAGATTTACTGGGATAAGAGAAAAAAAAATCTATAAATGCTGCGGTGGGCTAGCACCCTGCCTGAGTTTTTTTCCTGCCTTGCAGACCCCCGTGACCCTGAGTTAGGATATAGCGGGTTGGAGAATGACTGCCTGATGACATCTATAAATGGTTATTTCAATTTACTTCATTTTATAGTTTGTTAAATCAGACGTTTAATATTTAATTTGTCTGATGTGTTAATAAAGGAAAATATAGTAGAATTACTTAAATAAGAATAAAAATATACAAGCAAGGTTGCAGAGCTCAAAAGGGAAAGCTAGCACTATTTTCATTGCGTGTATCTAAACAGGAGTTTAATTAATAAGTGTTTTTGAAGAGAAATAGGTTGAAGGCACGTATGTAAATAGACTAGAGGATACTGGGATATACAGTATGCAAATGCAAAAGCAAATAAAAATATAATGATTTAAGCTCAGATAAATTAACAAGACTGAATGTTGTAAAAAGATAAATAACTGCTTTGGACATTTCAGTTAACATTTTATTAGATGTAGTTAAATGTAGCTTCAATGAGAAGTAACAAGACCATTGGAAATTATCAATGGTCCAGTTTGCTATTTGCTATTGCTAAGTCAGCCACCAAAACACTCTATAAAGAAGAGGATTTGGAAGCCAAGCTTGCTGTATGGACTTTGGTTTGAATCATTCAGGTCATATATTTACTTTTTATTCTTGTATTTGATATGTCTGGGTTCTCTGCAAATAAACATAAGTTTAGACTTGAATAATATTTGGTATTATTTTATAGAACTATCTTGTGTTTACTGCGATACTAGAAATCACTGGGGGGGGCTGGTGGTTCTATAGGGTGAGGGATTGACCTACTAATCCAGGTTCTGTAGGATTGTGACACAGGTTTTAAGAGATCAGTAATTCTGTAATATAAAGGGAAGACATCCCGCCCAGGTTTAGTCCTTTCAGGAGACCTCCTTTTGTAAGTTTTTAGAGGTAAGTATTCTGTAGTGTTAAATGCTTTTAGAGGTACATAGCCTTTGTTAGATTATTTAGAGGTCAAGTGTTTCAGGGGTACACAGTCACTGTTGATAATTCCAGGGATATGTTTTGTAAGGTGCACAAGCAAAATAAGATCATTAAGCTTAGGGACAGTATTTAGGCATTTCTTGGATTAATCTTCTCCACCAATAAAAAAAGAAGCTTTGGAGGATCAAGTGCCTTTAATGGATTTTTTCACAATAAAACAGTGCCTAATGGTCCTTTATTAAATGGAGATGTAATCTGAGAACTGGATCTGAGAAAGACAAAAGTTTTGAAAGTTAACCTGCACCTGTTAAAAGAGAATGTAAACTTGCACTACAAGATACATCTGTGCATGTTAGAAAGATCAAATTTCTAAGGTGAGAGCCTTCGGTGATTAAACAGATTAGTATTAGCAAGAAACGTCTTTAAGAAAGAATAAGATTATTCTACAAAGAATAGGTAAATTATAATCCTGCTTTATACGGTTCGTGCTTGGTAAAGTGTCTCATGACTGTACATGCAGTTAATGGCACTGTATTCAAAACAATTGCTCCTTTGATTGTATTTTTTTAAGCTGTGATGGGTAAAGGTGTCTGCTAAATAAAAATAATATTAACTGATAGATTGGATGATTGTCTGATTAAACTCCTAAATTATTGGTAATGATTTAGGATAGTGTCTATATTTGTAAGTCATCAAATAAATTCTTATTTTCTGCTTCCATAAAATTAATTAGGCAATTTTGGAGACAGTGATGCACAAATATAATAATAAAAGTCTAACTAAGAAATATTTTTATGTCAGTCTCTACTTTTAGCTAGAAGCAAACCAGTATTATTTTCCTTTATTCTAAATTGATGTTAGCTTTAAGCTCAATATCAACCCAGTATTATCTATAGAATTTTCATTCTTAATATTACTCATCCCTCTATTTCAAAAGCTTCTCATCTTAATGTACCAAATATAATAAAGGAGTCCATGTATTCGTCTTCAAAGAATGGTAAAAGCCTCAGTAATTGGTGGTATCGACCCTCTTCTTTTATTTGCTTTCAAGCAACAGTTTACAGAGGCTCATCATATTATGTTACAGTAAATCCTCAAGATTTTAATAAAGGTATGATCTCTTTGTTATTCAAGCTAAAGGATTCATTGTGCATGTACAAATGCCTCCATTCTGTCACAAATACACAGACCAAATTACTTAAGAATAAAATTATGACCTATACATTTATTCTTCTTATCCGAAAATAAAACAGTTTTTTTCCATTATAACAAAAACATGACCTTTAGTTTTAATTCTACACATTCGATTTCCTTCTAACATATTTTTGAAATATGTTCTGAAATCGCTTTCTGATTTGTTTTTGTGTACTATTATCATTCTTAAGTCCCAGCATTAGCACACATCACTCAATCTAGTACTGCTGATTTTCTCCCATATCCCAAAGTTACATGCATTAGGTTGATTACGTGTCTATAAACTCACCCAGTATGAGTGGCAATGTGTTCTCTTGACAATGAATGGACATGTCAAAGTTCAGTGTAAGATGCAAACAATAAATTACATTGCAAGGAGGAGACGTTACACTAACACACACTGATGTATTCAGTTCTCTGAATGGATGATAAGAGTGATAACAGAGGTGGCTGACTAGAGGATCAGTAAAGCAAATGCTGAAAACTAGATGCAGTCTTAAAGTGTGTTCACATCTCATGTTAAACATGTGAAGGAAGCTTGCACACATTTTTAATTTTTCTAGCATTCAACAGGCGCTCTAAAAAATGTTTTTAGATCTGAATGGACATCCCAGATTACATAGTGAACAGTTCCTGAATGGCATTACTTTATTAATGGTGTGAATTTATGGCAAATTTCTTTTCTGATTACTGATGAAAAGATAAAACTGCAATTATGTAATATATTTACATTGTCTTGTCACCCTAGGTAAGTAAAATAAACAGTAAATTGGATAATATACTTCCTTCATTTTTCCAAAATGTATGCTTTAAGGAGAACTGTACGTAATCTGAGACTGTATTAAAATTTACAATGAACCAGCTCATGTATATGAATATTAGAACTTATTTGTTGTTTCAAAGGTCAAACAGCACATTATTCTCGAAACCTTAATTTTCCCAAAATGTGTGAATTTGTCACTTGCGCAAGTAATTTAAAATTGTAATATATTTAAACTTTCATTGAACTAACCCATGCATATAAATATCAGAATTCATTTGTTGTTGCAAAAAGTCAAATGGCACATTATTCTTGAAACCTGGAAAATGTACAGCAAACAAGCAACAACTTGAATGGTCTCCATGGTTACTTTGAACTTTACACAGTGATCCTTTCAAATGTGTGCATACAAGCAGTTGCTGACAAATAGCCAACTAAATAAACTTGATTGCTCCAGTTCAGTCTGGTACATTCTCTCAGATGGAAAAGTTTCTTTTTAAACTAAGATTTGCTGAAGTGAAGGTTCAGGAGGGACCTGGGTGATCCCTTCAGTGGTTTACTCTCGGATATGATAGAATGCTTGATCCAAAGGCAGCCATCATTGGTGAGTGGAGATCATGAATGGTGCATTTTTTCATAGTTCGAGGATTCCTGTGCTTTCAATAATTGATCAAAATTAAGTTGATAAGAAGGGGTGTTTTTTTTAGGTTTAGATAAAACCATTAAATATATCCAAAGAAAAAGAAACAAACAAACAAACAACAGTGTTAGAGGTGTTTTGGATTTTGAAAATCATAAGTTTTTTTTTTTACTTACTATTAAATGTGTGGGAATGATCTATCTTTTTCACGGACTGATTTGAAGAGTGGAAGTGGGAAGGGCCACCTATATTTTTACCCTTTCACCCTCATACCAGAAGTACCTGACCCAGAAGAGAAGCAGTCACCTTGCGTCAAGCCTTGTCTCTTCGGCCACGACTCTTAAAAGATTCTCTACCACACTAAATTACCATCATTTTGAATATCAAAAGAGAGGTAAATGCATCAGAGTTCACCAACACTCTGAATTTCAATTAACATTGATCAGCTCAACAGCTATTAAATGGTGTTACCTCTTGGTACCACAACTCTTCTTAATGTTATTGTCAATGCTTTTATATTGAAAAATGTATTTTATCAGAAAGAACTGATAAAAATGTATCTATTATGCATTAGCAATATACATGTTATTTATGACAGTGAGAAAAAATCTGAACATTATTCCTTCGGAACTGGGGGATTTAATTACCTGTGTACTATAGATATATATACATTTTGCAATGGAAAAACCTCACAAAACTCCATTCATTGTGTACCTTTGCAAGCTTAGCTCTTTCTTAATGTACCCTCATTCTGACATACTATATGATCTGCCAAAGTCACCTTCATCAAAATGGTGTCCATTGGTCCATTTCCACTTCAGTGTGGGGACAGCCATGTATAATTTATAATGCCCACAGAATCTAAACTTGGCCAAAGCAACCATCAATGCAATCGCATGATACCCATGTACAGTATGCTATTTAAAGTCTAAAGCCCCAAAAACTTATCTATTGCAATTTTATCAGCTAAACTAATATTCTCCTTTATGTATGAAATTTCAAAAAAATACTTTCTTGAACTATATGTTTTGCAATAATGTAAAAAGAATAAAACATCCTTCCCAAAGTCATAGTTCATGTAAGTGTAGCCTAATTTGACTTTTCATTTCAAAGGATATACTCAAGTCCTCTCATTACAACTCACTCACTTGGCCATTTTACACTCATTGAATGACCAGATGGATACCGATTCTCCTCAATCTGCTAATACTGTGCATTGTAAACTAAACCTTTCTCAAGGGTAGGAGAGTTTTCAAAATTTTAATTTAGATCAATATATGGGTCTGTTCCAGCAATGTGCAATTCCTAATGAAAATACTTGACATTTTATTTTATCTTTATCAACTTGCTATGCTCTTCATTTCTGTTTTAAAATTAAGACTCTATTAGATAATGTATTAAAATTGCCTCTTAGAAACCTTAGAAAGTGTTATCCTTGCCATTTTCAAAAAAAGTTTTTATAATTTTCATATTAAACATCAATGGTATGTCACTAATAAAATGAAAACTTTGCTGTGAATTGCAATAAAATGAAATTTGTCATAAACTAGAGAAAGTAGCTGTACCTAATGTAGTTTAGAGCACAAATGTAAACAGGCCCATAGTGGAGTAACAAATGCACACTTATCCTATGGGTATTATGAGTATTAATGTACTTAAGAGATGCCAGTATTTGTATATCTACACCATAATTTAAGTGAACGCACTTTATGATGTGAACGCACTTACTAGTATAGGGTTTCAGGGAGCAGTTCCCAATCCTGGGAAATTAGGGCAAGGCATGAAGCAACCCTGGACAGAGAGGCAGTCCATTATAGTGTGCAGATATCTTCACAGGCCTACACTGGGAAAATGTAGAATCAACCCAGCCTACACATTTTTGGCTGTAGTAGTACCCAAGGAAACCTCTTTAGGACTCCAAGCAAATTCCAAGCTGGGTTTCAAATGCAAGACTCTAACACTATGTGACAGCAGGTCCAACTACACTACCATGCCATCTAATATAGGAAGTTAACCCCTTCTTATTAATAGAATATAACAAAATAAAGCCTATCAAGTCTTCTTCTTAAAAAATACATTACTGAATTTTTCCATCTTTGTAACATAATATGTAATGCAATAATTACTAAATGTCATTCCATTTCTTATTTCTTTCCTTGCTGTACAGAATCTAGGCTTAGTTTCTATGCCAACACAGGAATTGCTGGGTTCCATGAGAACATGTCTATCAGCTAAAACTCCTTGTTAAAAGGGAGTACATTTTTACCTTGTTAAAATTCATTCCTTGGGTTCTGGCATTTTCTCATAAAATATTCAGCATCAGCAACTATTCCATATACAGTCTGGTCCAGGACATTTCAAATACTTCACACTCACTTTTGGATTCATATTCTAAGATTTCAATAACACATTTGACTTAAAAGTATGTTAATGGTATCAGTAACAACAAGCCAATTATAAATTCTAAAATCCCCCTCAAACATTTTATGCTCATATTGCACCACTTTGGTGCCACTGTAGACACATCACTTATACCATATGCAGCGTTTCATCCACATTATTTAAAAGAAAGTGCTAGGAAACAAGAAACTCTTGTTACTGTTTATTTTCCAAATCTGGAATAATGCATTTCATATTTTTAATATTTGAACCATTTGCATCTAAGTTTTAATCTATTTAGTATACATCTATTGTTACCATTTACAATCAAAAATATGGTATATATTTTTATTTGTTATAAGTACAGGCCAGATAGCTGAAGTAATTTCCTCAGGTTCAAACACAGTTCCAAAAATGAATAAAACATTTAGTACTTCCCTAATAGTAAATCTGAGAGACACTAGAAGGTTTACTTTCTATAGTATAGGTCACTTTAGCATGTTTTAATTTCTTTTTTCCTGAGAGACATCTTAAGAATTTTTCTAAAAGAGAACCTTATTAAATATTAGCTAAAACAAAGGTCTGTCAAGTCAAAACCTTCTGCATTGTTAACCTTGGAGCACTCTTCTTAGGAGCTAATTCAGAACAGATGTTGCTTTGAAAGGTTGTTATCAGCCTCACAAGTGAAATATCTACACTAAGGCGATGAATGGCTTGCCAACAGTTTTTATGCTGAGTGATCGTTAAGCAAAAGGCACACATGGTAGACGTTAATGTCTGTCAGCCTCCCCTTTAGTCATATAACAGGCAACATTTTTTGTGAGAAAGGATCAATAATTTAACCCTCCATGAACCGCAAAATACTTCATATTAAAAGGAATTTTAGTAGAATTGTTTGATGTTCAATCTGTTTTCTTAATCTGCTTTTTCTAGCAGAGGATCACAGAGAACAAGAGACTTCCCCAGCAGCAAAAGGTAAGTGGCAGGAATCAAACAGTCATGAACACCACCCAAGCCATTTTTATCACTCACAATGGCTTTAAAAATATGTCAACTGTGTGTAAAACTACCTAATCATGCAGGTATAATGTGCACTTCTACACTGGGTCAGTTTTGAGTTAAAACAATATGTCTTCAGTTTACGGGATTAAATAAGAACTAATCCAGGGACAACAATGATTACCTTCTATACAAATCTAACAAAGGACATTAACAATTCACTAAAATAATCTATCTGTCTTTGAGAGATGTGAGTGGTTAGTTTAATTAAAATGTATGTTCACCTCTTATTGTTTAAAGTAGGTTGTATAGAAAACATCAGTCAATATTGCTCTCAGGAGCTGAAATTGTCTGTATACCATCCATCTCATTTAAAACAGACACAACACCTACAGAATTTTCTTTTGTACATTTGTGAAACTTATATAAAGGATAAACAATATAAAGAATTATATAAAGAATAATATGCAAGTGTTCTCTAACTAAGAAAGAGCAGAATATATGTGCTGCCAAATTATTAGCTTTATTTTCTCTCATAGATTGTTACTTTGATATACCTCTGATCACCATCCATCTATTTATTTTTGAATTTTCCTGTTTTGACCAACATCTCTTTAGGTCATTCTTTGATATTTTCTTGTGTTCAATATTATTAGTGTCTTAGGTGGCTAATGACTTATTTGCACATCTGTATTTGTGTATCTAATAAAGAGGTATCCTAAAGTTGACAAAGCTGGAAAATGTGTTTTTGTAAGCTTATGCATGCATCTCATATGTCCCAGCTGTAACTAAACATTATGTAATTCCTCTGACAAATCATTATTTTCAAGCCCAACTTTACTACTTGTCTTTGTAACGGTTTCTTTTTTTTTGTGAAAAGGTAGTGAAATGAGTGCTCTGTCATGGTATATTTCAGTAGGTACTGTCTTTGTCTTTTATCTCAAAGCCAAACGCTAGTTTATGCCTCCAAATTAAACTTTAAGGTGTACTCCTATTATAACATATTTTTTAGTGTTTAATTTTTAAGATATGCTTCTTTAGATAAACATTGTTTTAGAGCTGTTAGTATTTCTAGCTGGCAGGATCTGGTACCCTGGGCTCAACAGGAACTTTAAGAAATTTCCAGTAAAAGAACATTTTTTATTTTTTTAAGTTTTTATATACATATTTTTTCTGTGCAACTGTCATGATCTAATTTGTGTAGTGACTCAGGATGATACAGTAAGAATTGTTAATTAGTTGCTAACCTAATTTTGTGATATCAAATAACAACAGCAAAGATGTAAAGCCAGGAAGTCGCTCAATAAAGGATTAGCCCACGTTTATGAGCAAATTCAGATGCAAATTGGCTGCCAGATCCAACCTTTTTAACCTTTTAACATCAATGTGTCAGGTATTTCACCTCCGTGAACATGCTCCCCATCTGTCTTGACAATGGGACTCGTAAAATGTTAGCACCCCTATAACAAAACAAAGACGGTATTGCAGCACAACACTAAAATATTTCAACTTTCTCAAGATGCCTTGAAGACAAAAATAAAGGTTATTTTCAAAATCCTTATGCTCCAAAATGTCTACTTAAATGTTCAGGGGAACCAACAAAAACATAAGAATTGCTGATCACAACAATTTGGGCCGTGTCTCTGACTGTCACCTGTCCCCCAGTTTTTTTTCCTACTTTTAATTAATTTTTCCCCATTGAGTTTGAAGCCTAAAAGTTCCGGGGCCTCAAGTCAACTATTGGCCCCATGTGTTGCTACAACTAGTTTCATAGTCACCTGAGGGTGCTTTATAAACTAGCTATATATCATAGCTTTTTGGTTTGGATCCCTTTCTGTCTTTAAAAAGTCAATTAAAAAACATTTTGCTTTCAGGTTATTTTCAAGATTTAAGAGCTGGCTTACTGTTGCTTTTTTTGGTTTTGTGCATTACAAACAAAAGTATTTACAGTATATTGCTCTTGGTGATTTTCAGGCTTTTGACCTTTACCTATCTTATTAGGAAATGATTTTGGATTAGATGCTATTTGAGTTTTTTGTTGTTGTTCATTATTACCTCTTGTTATTTCTGTTACTTGAGATCATTTACTTCACTAGTATTCATATTTGATTAGTATTTATATTTAGTTTTCTTCCATGTTTTTATTTATCACCAGCTCCTGCTCTGTTGTTACTGCTTATTCAATTATTGCTACATAAATATAATTACATAACAGTTGTTTCTTGCTTTGAGGAGGTATTTGAATGTCATTGGCATTCCCCTTTGGGAAATCCTAACAGCAGCAAAGCAATCTCTCACTGAGATGGTACAATTGTTTTCCTGTAAGACAGCCATGTTTCCTTGCGAGGCAAATGCCCAGTCATTTTGAGCTTGGGCTGGTGAAATTTACAGGGCTATTTGTTTAGTTCCAATCTCTTACCTAGCTATTATATGTCTGCCTGTTACAATACAATACAACATTTATTTATATAGCACATTTTCTTACAAAAAGTAGCTCAAAGTGCTTTACATAATGAAGAAAAGAAAAATAAAACACAAAATAAGAAATTAAAATAAGACAACATTAGTTAACATAGAAAAGGAGTAAGGTCCGATGGCCAGGGTGGACAGAAAAAACAAACTAAAACTCCAGAAGGCTGGAGAAAACAATAAAATCTGTAGGGGTTCCAGGCCACGAGACCGCCCAGTCCCCTCTGGGCATTCTACCTAACATAAATGAAATAGTCCTCTTTGTAGTTAGGGTTCTCACGGAGTCACTTGATGCTGATGGTCATACAGACTTCTGGCTTTTAATCCATCCATCATTAGTTGGCTAATTAGGTGTTAGGCTAATTATTTGTGAAACCTTCAACCAACGAGCAGTTAGCTGCCTTATCTTTGTCTGTCTGTGCAGCTTTGCCTTGTTTCCATGCTACAGACAAGCTTTTGTAAAAGTCAACTGCTAACCACAGTGGGCAGCATGTGTTTTTCTGTGTAGCTTACAGCCCTCAGCTGCAAAAGAACAATCTTAAATATCTGGCACTGACCCTGCATCCCTTCAGTAAGAGTTAGGTTGTTATCCTTTAAAATAATATTGTGTGAATAGATCGTTTTGACCCAGCATTTTTTGACATTAAATTTAGATTCTTGATTAATGTTTTCATAATTCAGAAAGGCTTACTACTAACTAGCTGTACTTTGTTTTTTTATGATTTTTACCCATCTGGCACTAAACTTTCAATATAAATGATCCAACATGCATAAAAAAAATTATATGTTTTTGTTTTGACCCGCTGGATTGTGACAGCAGGATTTTGGAAAAAAAGTTTTTTTCAGTCTCTTCAGTTTACTTGTTTAAATTTTTTACAGATGATAATATTCTATTTGTGTTGATTGCCTAAATTGAGAATGACAGCTGTGTTAGCTGGTCCTAACTAAATTGACATTCAATACTTGTGCTTTCTCATCACTCACTGTATGAAAAACAGCTGCCTGTAACCACATTTGAAAACACCATTAATGATCTGGATGACCAGTTGTGAAAATTATTGTATCGCCATTGTGGTAATGAAACCCACTAAAACCCACAAGAGCAACAAATAACAGGTTTGCAATATAAAGTTGATAATGAGAACAAGTTGGATCATAGTGTCATCAGCATCCCAGTAATGATGCTACAGCATAGCAAAAATCCTCCTGCAATATTATTGATCATACAAACAACAAAATGAGTGCCTGGTCCTGGACAATACCATGCCTCCACCATAGTGCAGTTTAACTGTATCTACAGAGAAATGATTTGATAGCTATTCAGTGGTAGGCTAAGCTACAGATTATTGAGTTTTTATGCCTATATTTCTTTTTGTTTTACAAACTTCATTGCACTGACCTGTACACTTAGTGCTGTGTGTCGTGTTTTCTGTATGCATGAACACGTGTACTTTCAGGTGCCACCTTACACATATTTGCTAGACACAACCTCTGCTTGGCTTTGGGCTTGCTAAGCTAACCTGCGTACCTGAGACAATGCATTGCTAGGATAAAGTAGTGTGCTCAAGTCTGTTGCACATGTACTCTTAAAGACATATTTGTTGTAAATCAAAAATATGGTGAGTTTTATTTAAACTGTAATCACTCAGCTCCACCTCTCCCCAAACTCAATGAAACTCAGTGTCCCCCTTCTAAGTCTGTTCTGGTGCTGACCCTGATCAAAAGAGAATATGAAGAGCAACTCTGCAGAACTAAGCCAGTGAAGGAGAGTGTACACTATAATGCAATAATCTGGCAGCATAAGTCACAAGTGTACAACCTAGTATATGTTGTTAATTTATTTTACAGGGCACACTTACACTTTTTCATTCCATAGTTGCCAATCAACATGAAACATATAAAAAGACAACCAGAGTACAAATTCCACACAGGTAGCAACTGAGGTGAGATTCACACCCAGCCCCTTGGAGTTGTGACACAGTAGCTTTAAATAGTGAACCACCAGACCATCTATTGATCAATTTTAATGGTGGCCACAAGTCAAAGTTTTCATCTCACAACCTCTTTAAAGGAGGTCCACATCAGAACTACCCACTGACTCTTGATATGTTACTGCTGAAGAGATTTTACTGTTACAACCTTGAAGTTATTGCATCAACAAAAGCATTTGGAAAGCCGACCTTGAGCAGAGCAGAAGCAGACAACAGAACATTTTAAAATACATTCTTTAACTAAAAAAGAAGATTTTCATCAAGTGAAAGAGTCACAGGCATTCTTTATGTATTGTAAATTGAAATTTGTTTTTATTTTTCTACATATTAGGAAGTTTTTCAAAGCACAAAAAAACAACTTCATATGCAGAGAACCTTTCCCAGAATGAAACAGTACTCTGTCAAGCAAGAGTTCTACGAGTGATCTATACAACCCAGAAAATCATAAAATGCCACTAAAGAGCAATCATTTTTAAGAGTGTATATGCTAAAACACAATAAAGACACTACTTTGTATATATAGCCTTTAACCTTTAGAGTATGCATCATGTCACTGCCCCACTTTGCATGTATCCTCTTTACTTACTGAACAGACTATATTTGTCACAGACCCTTGGTAAACAAAAGACAGTAACGGCACACAATCTATACATAAATAAACATACTGTACAAATAATGTTTTTGTTTTTTATTGAAAAAATACTGTAAAAGGTTATGAGAGCAGTTTACTATTCATCTTTAAATCGGTAGGATTACAAATGTAAAAGTCATCCTCATGTGATTTTTTTTGCAGTTTTGTAAAGAAAGAGTCACAGGCATTCTTTATGTATTGTAATGTAAGGAGAGTTTCAAATATGAGGAGAAATCACTATAAATAAAGGCTTAAATAAAACTAGTATGACATTTTTATATGTGTCTCTGGTCACTCACCTGATTTTCCGACTCCAGCTGTGCCAAAGATGGCAAGTTTCACCTCTGGACTTTTTGCCATTGGAGAAAAGGGATGCAAATCTCAAAGAATGTAATAAAGCCCAATTATTGGCTTTCACTGGAATCTTCTTTCATCACCCTCAACATCGCAAGGCAATTTCTACATAAGTATTCATCAGTCTGTAAATAAAAACAAATTTGGGAAAATTCAATTATAATAGCATTTTAGAAAAATGTCCCTAATTAAAGTTAACACCAAACTATGCAAGTTGAATATCTCAAAGAGCTAAGATGATTTCCTAAATTAAATTTCCTAACTAAGCAAAATTGAACCTAAATGCAATATATGTATAAACTGAAAAGCAAAAAATCCTACTAAGTAATGTTAAGTTGAATTTAAAAAATGTACATTAGTACAAGAATATATCTACTGAACAAAAATGCTTTTGAATAGCAAATAATAGTGAATATAATGAAGCAAGTACCAGGCCAAGGTCAGTGTTTAAGAACTGCAAGGAAAGACAGTTAGTGGGAATAAAGTGCAAGGAAAGTTAAAACTTTATTGATGCTGCTGGGATGAGTCCCAGTTCCACTCGGCCGTGTATAAGAAGTTTTGTGCAAGTTTTGAAAACAGTATCAGTATCAGTATGCAGTGGTGTTACATTATAATCTGACAGTTTTACATCTAAAGAGTTAAATTGTACCTTTGCATACCAGGTTAACAAATACCTCTTTATTATACAATAATTATAAAAAATATATTTTTTTAATATTTTCCTATCTAAAATGTTGCAATCCCTAGTATTGAAGGTTAACAGAACAACCATTTTCCACACATTTTGAACACTATTCTTTTATTATGTACTTATTAATCATATTAGCATTTCCACACATACACAATTAAATGAGATTAGCTAACAGTTAAAAAAAGAATGGCATAAGGTCTCCAGTGAGAATTTGGCCTTCAGAAAGCCAGACAATGCTAATTTTTTGAATATTGCATTTTATTTTGCTTCCTTTTACCAGTGTGGCATACTTTTAGCAGTGAGTGACAAAACATCCACTTTTATTGCATTGTTCCATCTACATATTGTGTCTTTTTTAAAACATTAGTCCTTGTCCAAATATTTGAGTACTGGCTGCACCCTGTAACCTATTCAAGATTCCAGTCTCACTCACTAAAATAAAACAAACATTCTGGTGGGGCAATTTTCCCACAAGAGTAGAGGTTTGTTTCCCATGAGACTACAAATACCTAACAATTACACAGTGTGGATCACAAGACACCTTCCATAATTGACTAGCTTCCTTCCTGGCTATTCATTATCAATTATTTCATTAGAAAATAATTCATTAAAATGTAAGCCCAAAAACAAGTGAACATTCCCAGCTGCATTTACCAACCTGGAACATTGATGGATTAAACTGAACCACCACCATATCCCCTGGCAGCCACAAAGGAATTCCAATAATGAATCATACTGTAAAACAGTATTACATGTATTTGTTTAAACAGTATCTCATTAGGAACTCTGTAGTTAGACAGTGAAGTTATATTTTGGCTTTTCTTAAGTATAAGAAAAGAAATCTGAGCTGTCAGGACGATACGGTCATCATGTTTTGAAGTTAAAATGTGAAAATGGGTACAATTGAAATGCGAGTTGTTTACAAAACACTGAGGAATAATACTCATTAAGAAAATCACAGTTAACTAATGTGCCTTAGTATTTAACCCTTGAAATAAAAGGACTAAACCAAATACATCAGTAAAATATGGTCATTGTTTTCAATAAACCTAAATGCCTAAACAATCTAACCTGCAGATTAGCAGTGATTATTTATTAGAGCTAGAGTTCAGTTCAGCTAAGTCTTCTATGATACCAAATAATGATGGGGAAGATTGTCAGCACATACAAATGAATGGTATACCCAGAGTTACATTTGGTATTCAGAGCTGTGAGGCATTACAAGAAAATTCAGGAAATTGTTCATGAATAGCCTGACATGCTGGTTTTTATCCCATCAACACAGTATGTCCCCAGAGGCGCTGAGGAAACAACACTCACTCTGAAGCAAACTACAGTATGTAGGAAATCAGCAGGCAGATAACAGGGCAATGGCTTGTTTCTCCCTGTTAATGAGGAAGAAGGCAATGCCTCAGGGAGTAAGTTCACCTGTGTTGCATTCAGAATTCTTCAAATTATTGGGATAAATATCAAGTTGTATTCTACTAAAGCTCCAAAATTACCAAGAGAACTATAAAATACAGTCAACTTTGGATTACGCTAAACCATATAAACTAAGGAAAAACACACTGTAACAATGGAAAAAAGTACAAGTAAATTGTCATGGTTTTTTCTGGAAAGAAAGACAGAAGGGTTTCAAGGTAATGATGTTATACCACTAGGCATGGTACCGGAGACTAATTAACACATGCAGGTAAATATTTCAGTGTACTCTGTAAATGTGACAATAATAACTCTTGTCACACACATACGATTGGGAGACAACTTCAGGGCTCATCAAAAGGTAATTCCACCTCAAGCTAGGGGTTGGCACTGTCTAATCAAATGCCTTTCCTCTTCTTCTACCTGCAGATCCAAAGACTGACAACACTATGACATCTGACGTCACGTCTGGTTTCAGTCACCTGGACCCACCCCTTCTTCCTCTTCTGCCTGACAACTGGCTCCACCAATATCTTTGGTCAGTCTCTGTTTGGACTCATGTCTGGAAAAATGTTAACTTGACAGACTATTTTTTGCATTTTTCCCCCAATTATATATCACCATCTGGTGCCCCAAACCTTTTAGACCTATAATAAAGTCTAGAACATGCTCTGACATTCATACAGCTATGGTTACGCAGCAAGACTGAAAACACTGTTATCATTTTTACTTTCTATTTTTCATTTCAGTGCTTTAAAATTAGAAAACATTTTGTGATTGACTTGATGGTGCCATAACTTCTGTCAACAGCAGTATCACCCATAATTAATCATTCTACACACACAAGGAATAAAATATACAGTATCTAGCTGATCAATGTATACGAAGTAGGTGGTGTTTTGTGATTGACACTGCATGAAATTTAGAATAATTCTTCAATCTAGGCATTCATCTTCAAACCTATTTAACCTATTTCATTGATATGATCTAATTTTAAATAATCCATCCATCCATTATCCAACCCGCTTTATCCTAACTACAGGGTTGCGGGGGTCTGCTGGAGCCAATCCCAGCCAACACAGCATGCAAGGCAGGAAACAAACCCCAGGCGGGGTGCCAGCCCACCGCAGAATTTTAAATAAGTTTACTTTAAATCTATTTTTCTCCAATAAATGCAAGTTATCGCCAATATACTAATAACCCAATTGTGCTTCACTCACTCAGAATATGAAACCAATGTATAAAGCATTTTAAGATGGAGAATCTTTTATCTGTGGCACCTCTGCATGAGAACCACATTTATCAATCCTCGCAAACATATGCAGTTTTTAATATCTGGAAAATATTTGGGATTAAATTGCTTAGAGATCTTTATATAGACAACATCTTTGCATCCCATGAACAATTACATTCCAAATTAAACTTTCCAGCAACACATTTCTTTCACTATCTTCAAATTAGAAACTTTATTAAACAGAACCTGACCAATTTTCCTCATCTCCCACCTTCCTCCATGCTGAAAAAAATATTGCTTAGTTTCAAGGACTCAGACAGCATTTCTGCAATATATAAAATTATTTTACAGTCCCTCCCTTTCAAAGATTCAAGAGGACAATGGGAAAAGGATCTCTCAGCACACACAAATGTGCTCAACATATCAGAAAAGGAGTGGAAGGTAGCAATGCAGAGAATTCAATTGAACTCCATATGCACAAAGCATACAATTATTCAACTCAAAATTATATATCGAGCACATCTGTCTCGCTTAAAACTGTCCAACATGTTTCCAGGGCAAGATCCAACCTGTGAATGCTGCAATCAAGTTCCGGCCTCACTGGGTCACATGTTTTGGGCCTGCACCAAATTAACATCATTCTGGACAAAACATGTAAGTGCCATTCAGACAGCGTTGGTGTCACAATCCCTCCTAATCCACTAACAGGTGTGTTTGGTGTTCTTCCAGATGGGCTTAAAGTGGAGAAGGACAAACAAACTGTGGTTGCCTTCACTACACTATTGGCACGCAGACTTATTTTGCTAAACTGGAAGAATCCTAACTCTCCTCTTTTAAGTCAGTGGGTAACTAAAGTTGTATACTATTTGAAATTGGAAAAAATCTAATTCTCAGTTAGAGGATCTGTGCAGAACTTTTTCAAAACCTGGCAGGATCTAATCAATAATATTTTAGAATAAGCTCTTAAAGCACTGAGGAAGTAGATTCTCTTCCCATTTCTTTTTCTTCTCCATTTATTTTTATCTGCCTATTAAACTCATTAATTTATTTATTTTTACTAACTTTAAGTTTTACTCCGTTGGCCATGCTTTCTTTCTCAGGGGTGGGGGTCAAATTGTTTTCAATCCTATTTTTTGTAAAAATTGATCTATTTGTATGGAATGATGACAATAAAATCAATAAAATTTAAAATAAAAAAAATCTATTTTTCTCCATGTTTTAACTGGTTTTGATTCAGCCATGATTTTGATTTTGTCCATTTAAATGGCCACGAGCATTGCCTGGAGCCCATCCCTTTACTTCTCCTTATAAGCAATGTCGGACCAGGGCAAAGAAAATTAATCGTGACATTAGCCATCCCAACAATGGAATCTTTCCTGACTTTGGTCAGGTAAATGATATCACTGCCCAGAGAGACAGTGGAGGAGCTTTTCTCACAGTCCATCTGCATCTTGAATAAAGAAAGTGTCTAGAAATAAATGATGCCCTATTGCTAACTCTATTACATTAAGTTATTTAACTTATTAAGTCATGTATTTATTTATTTTTATCACATATTTATGATTATGTTTATTATTTTGCTATTCTTATTATCCTTTAATATTCTTCTTAAAGGCACAGTCTTTATAGTTAAGCAGTGAAGCATTACACTACACATTGTACTGCATGTATAATTTGTATGTGACAAATAAAATTTGATCTTTATATGCCATTATATTCAACCAAGTAAATGTTCTTAGCAAGACAACCTATGTTGTAGTTAAGTCATGCAGGTGGCAGAGAATAAAAAATGGGGAGATATTCCTTGGGTTGTGCTCAAGCATTCAGCCTTACTGTTTCTAAAACTGCATTTTTTTGTGTTTTTGTTTCTAGAATTTTATTTCTTGGAGATTCTAGACTAACAAGCCTGTTGCCAAGGGAGCTATATCGATTTAGTCTTGAACACAGAAGGCTGCACAAAAAGTCTAAACTGAATGCAAAGTGAAAGTTCACATCAAATTTGTCTTAAACAGAATAAGCAAGAAAACCAAAACCACATGAAAGGTTCACCATCGCTATCATAATCTCAGATGACCTGGAATGTCAAAGGTAACATTTTATGCCGTTGTGATGATGACGCTACAGAACACACAAATTATGCAAATTTCATAATAACATTGTGGCAACCACACCACAAAATGGTGCCACCAGTGAAAATTAACGTGACATTGGGAAATGAAGAAATAAATTTAAAGCTAATTAAAAACAACCTTATAAATAAAAAAGTAATGTTGAAAAATAATTCAGAAACTTCAAAAACCATAATAACTTGTCATATGCAAAATTCATTCCAGAAAAGGAAACAAAATTTAAAAATAAAACATGATCATAACATAAACATTCTTTTAATTAACTGAAATAGGTGAAATTGTTTTTACTACTAGTATCATATTAACATTAGGAATAATTAAAGTATGTAACCATACAAAAATATATACATTAATATTAAAATCATCTAATTGCTACAAAGTTCAACATATAAACTTCATGAAGACAGAAGGGTTTTCTCACAAATACATTCACATGTTCTATTTTATTCATGTAGCTGCAGCCTTTCCTTTGTGCAAACATCCTAGATACTTAAATACTTAAATGTATTTTGGGAAAAGACATTTTGTTAAAGATTGAAATGAAATTTTGTCTAAATGTACTTTTAAATCTGGTTTGTGTTTAAAGAAAACAGCCAAGTTAAATCTGTTTCTGTTGAAGATAAGTTTTGGTTTTGTCCATAACTTGACACTCTTAAGAAGTTTATTATACAGAGATGGACAAGGACAAGATGAAAAAATTATCACAGGTAAAATCTATCTATTTGCTTTATTATCGCATTAGAACTTTCTGGTATGATGGGATTGGACAAAGGAGATTGGGCTAAAACCTTGTGTTCCCTTCCTGATTTTTGCCATTTGTGTCCAGAGGAAACAGAATATAAACATATATAAAACCAATGTTCAGAATAATAAAAGTAGAAGTTTAAATAGGGTAATGTAATTTAAATATCTGCAAATATGCAGCATAGAATAAATCTGAATTAGAAATTAGATTAGATAAACTTTATTAATCCCATTGTGATGAGTTACTTTTTAGTCCATTTTTAATGTTAATTTTGCTCAGTCAGCATTTTAAAAATGGTTAGTTTTCCGATCATTGAAAGATACCAAAACTCTCATCTGTAGATACAATTAAATCTAAAATCAAGATGAAGACAGCTTTGACCAGGGCTGGTACTGTTTGCGTACACACAATTAGTTATTATTACTGTTGTAAGAGAAGAGAACCAACACAGAAAAAGGTTTGGGACACGTCCGTGACCCCGTATAATATAAAGCAAAAGGAATTCCAAAGATAATAGAAATATCTTTTCACTTGTGAGTCCAAAAGAGAATTGGTCATAATGGCATAGTTTCTAGTCATATATCGTTTCCACATAGGAAGTAGAGGGTTCAGGAGATCAGACAACGTAGGTGATATTGGAGGTGGAAATGGCTGTCATTCCTTTGTTCTGCAAAGGGAGGAAGAGAAAAGGCAAACATCAGTGCCATCCCCTGGTTCAGTGAGAAATTTTCATCACCAGAGTCCTTAAGCAGTCTCCCAAGCACATGTGTGTGTCACTGTGCTGTTCATAACATCACAAAACACACTCTGTAACAATTTGGTGAAAGTTCTTCATGAACTGTGGGGACAGTTATGGAAGTACAAGACTTCAAAAATCATTTTTAAGAGAACTTCCTTTCTCTACTAAGAACCCTGCATTTCAACTTGGAAACTGGAATTTCTTTATAGAATCTAGAAAGATGACAGAAAGTTCTCCAACACATTAATCCAATTCAATGTTACCAATTAACCTAACCTGAACATCTTTAGGTTTGTGGGAGGTCCACTCAGACATATGGGGATCTACTAAGATGACCAGACCAAACTTCTATAATGCAGAATCAGGTAATACAGCAGGCAATGTTCCCAGCCCTAGGCCCTGTGACATCAGGAGTAATAAGTGTAGCCTGAGGAAGGGCAGCCCATTGAACACTTACAATTCAAAGGGACTGCGGTTTTATAAATTGCCTGTGCCACAGGCTAGTATTGCTTCCATGAATCCTTGTCAAAAAACATGTCCTACTTGACTGAATATAATCTCCTAACATATACTCCTGAATCTTTCTCAATAATTTGCACTGAAAAAGGATTGCAATAAATCTCATTAAGGAATCTGTGGCAGTGTGACATTTTTAAAAGAAAAGCAGTGCGTCTCAGGTTCTGTGGGTGAGGCCATGGGGTGATCAGTGTGAAGGTAAGCTGATTGCCAGGCTCAAATGACGAGGACATTTTTGAAAAGAATGGAGATATTTTGGCTACTTAAAGTCTGAAAAGAAACAGAGTAGTGTGTACTGCAAATTGTGTCGAAAGCCTGTTCCCACAAAGACGGTCAATACCACTAATCTTTTGTGCCAACTGAAGCAGTGCCATCTTATAGAGCATGCACAATGCAGACTTTATAGACTTTCCTGCACTAATAGGGATTTCTTGTGCCTTTCTTTTCTTTTTTTTGTTTGCCATGGAGCATAAGCTGACTACAATTGAGTAAATATATCAATTTGGTTTATGTTCTCCTTAGTTTACCTTTGAAAGCTGCTTGAAGTTGTACTGAGGATATATACAGAATGTTTGTCTATTTATTGTGGGGTTGTTGCCCAATCATTTAAAACAGTTTGAATCTATACAAAGGAAAGGATACAGTATAGAGGTAGTTTTTTGATATTTTATTTTGTACTAAAACCTATTTTATTTATTTGAAACTGACTGAAGAATTTACTATGTGTTCTTCTGTAAAACGTTTTAATTTTAGATTTAAGATTTTAGAATTTTAGAATTAAGACATTATTTTATATGGAGTTGACCAACAAATGTAGTGTGTTCTCTTGTAAAACTTGAAAACTTTTGACTGGTCAGAATTGAGACTTTTTTATTTTGCATTGTATATTTTATTTATTTGGAATTGACCAAAGAATTTTGTTGTGTATTTTGATTGTTCTCCTGTAACACTTCAAACCTTTGACTGGCTGGAAGTAAGATTTTAGTTTATTATTATTTCTGGTCATTATTCCAGCCTATTCTTTATTTGAAATACAATTACACAATGTTATACAGTTGATTTGTCATGTTCAACTTCTGACAGAATACAAATAACACTTAAACCAAAATTAGCCTTATGATATCTTCACATTTCACTTACGAGTAAAAAGGAAACTTTATGCTTGACAGAAAAAGTGATTTCATTTATATCATGATATACAATATACTGATAGACAGATATGAAAAAAAAGTGATAAGATTTTTTTTCATATTGCCCAATCATAATATAATGTAACAAATTCCAACAACACTTTATTTGAAGGGTGTCTACATAGTGACTTCATAACATATGCATAAGCATGGAATGACATTTAAGAAGAAATACTTGATTAGTACTGAACAGTTAATATCAATATTTAGAAGATGTGGAACAAAATAGCTTTTTCACAGCACTGCACTCATTCAGAATTCACCATAATTTAACTAACAAATGTATTGAAACATAATATTATGTGGAGACTCTGTGTTATAATACAATGCAGTGGCATCTACTTTATGAAACATCTATATCATCTTGTGAATAATATTATTATAAAATAATCAAATATCATTTCTTAAATAATAAATATGTTATTCAATAACCTATACATGTGTGATGAATCTCCATGTAGACAACCTTCTACTAAACTGTTAGCAAAATGTATTCCCATACTGGATATCAAAAAAAATTCTGAATTAGTGGAAATTAAAGATACAATGGGATGACTCATGTCTTTCTATAATTCTGCAAGTTACACATATCTTTAGTTGTGTTAATCGGTTTTCAAAAATGTTTCTTAACACCCCCTCCTCAGACAAAAGAGGAAGATCTAGAGCTCATGCTTGTTGACAGTGGAATTGGATCAATGGAACATAAAAGAAAAAGAACAGGCCATCGTGACTGACAGCTCCACTAATATGATTCGTATGGTGCAGCTTATAGAGATATTAATGTCGGCTGCTTTGTGCACAAGCTCACTTTGGCTGCTTTGAAAATCTCACCAATAGCCACTTGCTTGGCCAGGTGAGGCGTTCTGCAAATTTCTTCCACCGTAGCAGTACAAGCTATCCACATGCTTAAAGAGAAGCAACATTTATTGGACTTGTCAACACACAAATTTGCGATTGATGCAGTTACATGATGTAACATTACTGTAATTGTAAATGCTAGAAAGGTTTTTGGAACAACAGCTGAGCAGCTCTGCATACTATATAGGCAGTGAGGTTGCTCCAGCTGTGACTGGCATGGAGTGCGCTTGTCTGCAACAGAACTATTTTTAATGTAGTGATGTGTGATTGTCACATATGAGTCTGCTGCCCTGGATGTTCAGCTGTAGCAAGTTAGGGCTACACTCTCCATTGACCAGTGAGAAGTGGCGATGCTTTGCTTAAGATCTTCATAACGCCTATGTACAATAACTTCAGGCTTTTGCTTTCTAGTTGATATAGCATGCCGCAGTTCAAAAACCTGTATCATTTGTGGAAAACCCTCATTTCAACAACAGTGTAGAGTCTTATATCTTTACAGATAAAAACTTATATAGTTTCTGTTATTTTTTGGGCAAGAGGCAATTTAAATGGACACTTGGAACTATCTGCTGTCTCCAGTGTGGATTATTTAAGCTCTACTCATTTGGATGTCGACTGAGATTACGTTTATGGGTGACGTCAGGATGATTTCTCAGATTTCTTGTGTTACAACAATACTTAACTTCTGAGCTGCAAAGCTTAAATATGGCTTTGCTTTTATCCAGTTGTTCTTTACCGATGCACTGTTTGAAACCGTAGGAAGTCCACATATCTGATTTAAGTGTTGAAGGTGCCAATTAGATAGTAAAATGCTTCTTCCATAGAAAGCCTTAACAGGTGTATTGGTGACATCTACTGGATCGGATGCCAAAAACAAAGATAAGCAAAAATCTACATGAGGTAATTGAGCAGGACTGAGATTCAGAAGATTGATCTAGAGACCTTGAAAATACATATAGAATCATTTAAACGAAAAATAACAATCAGAAAATTTATATTTTTACCCAGGCCTAGTGAACAGCAGGGATGTGGAATAAGAAGGAAGTACTGAGGCTCGTGTTTTTTAAAAGGACTGATCTAGATTGTTTTAACCATGATTTTAACTGCTTGTGGATGTACGGTATTTATTTAATAGGCTTTAAAATCCACAAACACTGTTTTAACAAGGTTTATTTTTATTGAGAACTTGCACTTCATTTATGCAGTTTTGATTGTGGAAATAAAAAGCAATTTAAACATTTACACCTTCTTCTCTTATTGCTATGTGTCCTCATTGCCCAGTCCATCTCAGTTTCATGACTACAGATGACCTTGGATTAAGGGGAGCATGCTAGCTGCGGGCAACCCAGGCATCACTGAGTGTGGTTAATTGACATGAGTGTAGATTGCATGTGGAAGCCAAATTGTCTGTTTTTAAAAAAAATAATCTAGCAGTAGAGGTTCCAATTTGGCACTTGTTTCAACAAACAGAAAAATCACAAAATGATTTGAGATCATACTAGGTTTTAAAATGTGCAAAAGCTCATTTCCTGTTATAAAATGTTGATCCACATTATGCACTATTTAATCATTATCTAGCATAATACGTGTCTGTGAATAAACAAAAGAATTAATATTCAAAGTAATGGCCATGACTGTGAGTTTCAAAAAGTACAGCTTTAAAAGTAACATATTGTGTGACACTCACTAACGGATGAATTTGAAATCTACTTTACAAATGCTTCCTGTGAATAAATGGAGATTACACCATAATCCACCGATATAGATAATGACACTGAAAGTTTGATGATTAAGATAATATCAAAATATGTGACTACATTCTAATGTAGGCTTTTATAGTGCCTAAATAATGATCTTTCTCTGCATAAAGCAAGACAGTCCAGTTCAGACAAAGGTCAAAATGATTGAAATGATTAATGTGTGTTTTCTTGTCACAATACTCACACTCCCACAAGGCAGTGTTTCTTGAAAACCAGCACTAATAAAATTAAAATAGCCTCTTAACCCCATGCTTGTAGCGATCACAAAGTTGGTAAATATCAGTTGTGACAGAAGAAAAATGCTGTTCTCTAATGTAGCACTTTGCACTTTACTAAAGCAAATAAAAAGAGGTTGATGGAATTTTTTTAAAGGACTCGCAAAAAAATGAGTGCACCCAGAACATGTTCTTGTAATCTTAATAGCAGTCATCAGGAACTATTAAGGAGGGAAGAAGGTACATAGCAACAATAGCACAATAGCTAATATTACACACAACTGCAGTTTTGACCTCCTAAACCTCCATCGTTGGGGTCCACTGTGGCTTCACGGTTTTGCTCCAAATAGTTTTAGAATCTGTCAGACGTGTCACCTCTGTGTAATTTCAATATTCAATTAGCTGTGCTTTATTCTATTATTGTAAATTTAAAAATTATAGTAGTGTGAGATTTATAAGACATTTAAAAATAACTGCTTAACTCTCTATTGTCATTTTCTTAATAATTCCCCTTTATCAGAGTGTTTTCTCCCTTAAGTATCATAATAATGACAATTACTGATTACTGATACCAGAGCAAATGACACAAAATGCTGAATGGCATCATGATGATAACACCTTAAACACAAGGTAACAAAAACACTAAATTACACCCATTTAACTTACTTAAATGCTTGGTACATTCCAAAGAAATTTAGCAGGCCCAATTTTGCAGTTTGTGGATTGACACCAAAACACTACAACTGGGAACAGCTTGGTTGAAATGAAAATCTTTAACCACAGTGGGGGACCCAGAACTTATCTTTAGGACCCCTGCATTGCAAAACTTGTTAAAATTGAAGAAACAGGTGGGAGCACAGGGGGAACATACATATTCCACACACAATGTACCCTATATTTGTGTACAGATGCGTAGAAGTTAGCCATCTATTCCTAAACTTTTCTGCTGCAATAGGTAGAAACTCTCCTAAAGTATAAGAGAACATCATAAGTTAGTGGCAGACATGTACATCAACAGTGGTAATAATATGAAAAATATAAGGAGAAGCATACAAATTAATTTGTGATAAAATATTATAAAATATATAAGAATATATATTAATAAGGTTTAGGCACTTAGTAAATTTGTAAATAATTTTCAAGATGCAAACAGGAGCAAAAATACACTGAACCAAATGCCCACATTATTTTCAGTAGATGTAATTTCTCATAATTGATTATACTTTTCCTTTCCTGTTTTAATTAAAAAACTACTAACTTATTCAAGCCAAGTAGACAATGATGAAATTAATAATGCAAAAAAATGTTTATGTTAATTACAGCACTTTCTGCAATGCCATACTAACAAACTGGCAAGGGAGTTTCCTCAATAGCTTACCAAATACCCATGGGTCTGCCTCATGAATAGTACAGGCAAATTAATAAGGAGACGGAATAATTCACTCTTCATAGTCAACTTTCCTTTTTTAGTAAAAACATAGATATGTGATCTGCCAAAACAGTGTTTCCTTGAAATGAAATAAGAATTTACAGCTAGAAACAAAGGGAGAATATACAAAGTGGATTCAGATATTTTGCAAGCCAATATTAAGGCAGATGTCACTGCTACTTCCTTTTGAGTGCATTTGGCAACAATGTCTATTTGACCCAATTACAATTCTTCTTCTTCTTTCTCTACATCTTTTCCTACTTCTGTGTGGGGTTGATGTGTTTGATCTTCTCCATACATTCTGGTTCTGCCCCTCCTCCTCAGTCAAGTTCTTTTCCTTCAGGATTTTCTTTTACTTTATCTATCAAACCTCTGCTTTGGTCTCCAATGCTTTCTCTTCCCCTGTACTTACATTTCTATCACTCTTTTGCCAACATACACATTTTACTTCCTCATTACATGTCCATAACAATTCAAACTACTTTCCTGTACTTTCTTAGATATCACTCCCACTTTTGTCATACCTCTGATTGTCCGATTTCTTATTCTGTCCTTTTTTGTAACTCCACACTTCCACCTCAGTATTCTCATTTCTGCCACAACTAAGTACTTCTCCTGCACTCATTTAACTGCCCATGTCTCAGCTTCATACATGATTATTGGTCTTACCATTGTCTTAAAATTAAGTTACAATTACCCAGTTACAATTACAGTATTGAAAAAGGCATTTGTAAAATTTGTATGGTTACTGATTCCTTGAAATGCCAGTTTGTCAGACCTGGGTTTCAAGACAAATGCTGTCCAATCTAATGTAAGTATCTAATCATAATCAAAACTCCAAGGGGGCCACCACACCACAAACCACAAACCCCCCAAGCTCTATGATTAAATGAACATATGTAATCTCTAATTGAAACTCCAAGGGGGAACTGATCTCTGATAAAATGTATGTAAAACATCACGCTGGATACTCACGTTGATTAGGAAATGCAGTAAAACTGGCAATGCACTGGGAGGAGAACCAAGAAGCCAACAAAACCTATATATAATATATAATAACCTGGCAGTTACTGCGTTCTACTTCAGGCACTACCTCAGACACCTCAGCAACAGAAACAACATTTGTTTCTATAGCACATGTTCAAACAAACATGTAACGCAAACTGCTTTTGAAAAAAATTGCAAGTAAAAAGAAAGATAAATTAGAAACAAAGTATATGAAAGAATAAAAAGTGTAATACCATAAATAATGAATAAGAATAAATCAATATGCACTTCTGTAATTTAGATAAACAAGTAACAGATAAAGCCTGGATTAAATTCCTAAATTCTTTTTTTTTATGTCAGTAATGATTGGCCAGGGAGGACAGGAAAATAAAAACTCCAGCCAGCAACATGCTGGAGAAGATAAATCTGCAGGGGTTCCAATGCCAAATTAAACACATAAAACCCCAAAGATTCCTATCTGTAAAAGACTAGTTTGAAATGCATCTATTCTGTATAAAGTTTTAGAACAAAATGTATACTCGCAGCTGCCTTCTTACCTTAAACACTATAAATGCTTGACAACGTCTGTCAAAATTAACAGTGGTAACAGCACAGAATTTGCCTTAACTCATTATTATATTAATAATATTGTAATATATTCTGATGAAGGAAACTGTAAAGTCACTACACTGCATTGTACACTGTAGTACAGGTTTGAGAATTATATCAGCATATTAGAAACTGTTCTAAAGGTGGCTTATTTCCAACTTGTCAAGTAATTTCAGTATCTGTATACATATGATAACTGTACACTGTTATTTCTGTCTAAGCTTAAACATGGTCACTCTTGGGGTTTAGCACTGGGGAAAATACTATTTTGTCTATAAATATCAAGAATTTTTACTTTCCTTTGGATGTTACTGATTCTCAGGTGTACTTGTCAATAAAAATTATTTATGTATGCTATTTATCACTAATTAACTGTTTTAAACAGGTAAACAAAAAAACTGACTTGTCCAAAAAAATCAGAAAAGACGGATCTCCTACTAAATCAGTGAAAATAATGAACAAGCTATATAATGCTTTCACCTTAAGCTTTAAACTTTAAAATGGACAAATCTCTGAAAATAATGTGTTTTTTCCCTAAGACTTATCTAACCTTAAATTCCAACATTGATGCTTTACTTAATTAGTGCTTTCTTAAGCTTTGAAATATAGCAAAATCAAAGCATTTTTGTTAAATGCATTATGTGGACAGCCTGTTCAACAGGAAGTGAGCTCCATAAAAATAACTGACATGAAAATTTAGAATGTGACATTAGCAAAGATGAGACTGAGATTAGCAATTCTGTTTGTGATATTAATTACAGTATTAATTACAGCAGATGGTGCATGTAAATAGTTCTGCCACGGAACATTCCAATTAAATGTTGCAGAGAAAGAAAAACATGGACCTGCATTCTAGATCTAAACACAATATATTTATGTCCAATGTTATTGTAAAACTGGGTACTGACAACTAATACTATGTGTAATGAGCAACATACTTTGGCGATTTTAAGAAAGAGTGACAAGGCATAGCTTTGAAAGCATAAGCAAGTCTTAAACGTACTATAAATGAGCTTACATAAAAGAAAGTTGCTTTTAAGAGAGCCAGCACTATGGAAAACATGAGAAGATTAAGAATGTTAATCTGTTTAACTTCAATGTTCTCAACACCTTTCATGTGGGAAAGTCATAAGGCACAGTTTATTTAAAATTAAACATAAAAGGCTAGGTTAAAGTGAAGGAATTGAATGCAATATATTGAAAATGTATTTTAAAGAAATAAAAAAACAATATCCATCCATCCATTATCCAGCCCACTATATCCTAACTACAGGGTCATGGGGGTCTGCTGGAGCCAATCCCAGCCAACACATGGCACAAGGCAGGAAACAAACCCCGGGCAGGGTGCCAGCCCACCGCAGAAAAAACAATATAGAGTATACATTTTGATTCAGGAGAACAAACACTAAATAAAACTGCATTTTCTGAGACGAATATACAGAATGTCATGAGGTACATCACGCATTTATACCAAGAAATGGTGAACTAATTTAAAATATCCAGTAGAATAATTTAAAAACGTATTGCATCCTGAAATGGAATTATCTTGCTTTCAGTCTATTTAACAGCCATTTTTTGGGTTCACCTAACTTGTCCAGATACTCTTCCTGTTGCCTACTTCCTTTAGTCACCTTTTTTGATCCAAGTCAACAGGGTACATAGACGAATGACACTGAGATGTTATTACGCAAATTAAGCAAATATGAGTTAAAAGGCAGACAATATTTTAGAAAAATAACCCATACAAATTTGCTGTTGGTTTCATGAATTTGCAGATATTGAAAAATAAATAAGAAGTAAAGAAAAAATGGATAGTCCATTCTTATAAGTCAGTTTGGTAAAAATTCTAGATGGTTCATATACTACAGCAAAGGTATCCCCTACTATAATGAGTGATAAATTTGCGATTAAATTGTGACTATTGTCTATGTTAAGAAGCATCTCTGATTTCTCTTCCTGAACATATTTTTCTTTATTTTTCCCCCTGGATTTCTGTAAGTGACTGCTTCATTATTCACATGAAAGAAATCTGCTGGATTAACTTAATCTATGACCTTGCAATCTTAAAAAAAAATTTCATTTCTGTCACAGTTTCTTTGCTTAGCAATCCAAGGCTTGAGAGAGACATCTGTTGGACAGTTAGTCTGTTAGATAAACCCTGTATGAATTATGGCAGATAAGTATGGATTTCTTTGCTTATGTCCTTGGCATCTTTTAACAGCTGGATGAGATTCCTTATATATATACTTTGCAGACAGTAAGTTACAAGGTTGAAGTATGGGTGCTCTTTGACTATGGTGACATGCCAGCCACTCTCCCACTTGGGCTTTGCAAAGTTTGAGCAGAAATTTCCAGGATTGTCCACTTGTCGGTTTTCACGGGATTTCATCAACGTATGGTTTATAATAGCAGTCAGGGGTGAATCCCAGTAGTATTCTATGCAAGGCAGGATCCAACACTGAATGGGACACCATCCCCAACTCTCACACTTTTTTAACAAGGATCCAGGTAGCGAGAGTATACAAACAGGAGTAAGGAGTCCATTAGATAAGATTGTTTATACTTTTTATTAATTATAATGTTCTGTATTTTAACACATTCTTGTTTATCATAGTGTCGGAGAACAGCAATGTGTTGCATGTTGGTTGGTTAGACATAAAAATTCTACTGCCTCTATTGGTTTGTGCACTAAACCCATAAATTAAAGCTGAGTACTTTTCACCATTACTACAATTTCTTTCACTATTGTCCTGCCATTTCATGATCCTCCATGCATCTATATCTATAGGATAGTATACATTTTCAGTAATCATTATGGTCCTTACCAGTTTCTGCGTTATTCTAAAATCTCCTTGAATGTTTGTCTAAAATTATACATTTCACCATGTGGACATGCCAGCCCAATTAAATCTATTTATAAATGTATCCATCAGTAGTGTGCTGTTGAGTTTAACAACCATAAACTTTATGGCTGTTGCGCCCAAAGGCAAACTCAAAAAATCCATTTTCTTCCTTTTTTCACCTGAAGGTCTTCTCTTAATGTCAGTATTGTAAGTCCATTCCTTTTATCTCAATTTACAAAATTGTTCTTGATTGTATCCTTTGTCTCTTTGCCTGTAATTCATCTTTTAGTGTTCATCTCACTTTCTGCTCTGAAAAACATGTCTCTTTTTTCTTTCTGCTTTCAATCATTTTCAAAAACCTTCCATCACCACCTCCCCTTTGGATGATGTACTTGTTTACATTCTTGCAAAATCTGACCTCTGTCTGGTTTTCAGATTCTTGTCTTAGAGATACAGACCCTATTCATTAAAGTGAGACATCACCTTTTGGGTTTAGTTTTCTACAGGAAGCCTACAGCTCAGGGTGTGATAAAGACCTTGTAATTAATTTAAAAGACAGAAACCTAAGTGCAAAGACTGGAATGGTGCTCTGTTATATTTAAAAAACCTCCAATGCCATACGTCTCTAAATGGAATTTCACAGCTTAGTTTTAGATTTAGATTTTATTGTTGGTAATTTGAATAATAAGTAATAATACAGATCTTGTGCAAGTTTTTTCTCCCTCTTCATTCTTTAGGGTTTTCCAGAATTGTGAAATGTCCAGCACATTAAAACTATCATTACACAATGTCTTCTTTTTATTTGTAATGCATTATAGCCCTGTCATGGGTGGGTTGCTTTGGTCATAATTTTGAAAGAAAAAGTACATGTTTTTTATTTCTAGTTCATTGGACACTGAAGGATTTGAAAGAGAAGTAATAGCATTTTAAGTTTAATGATCTAAGCCATAAGCATTACTCTCATTAGAGTCATGTCTAAGACACTTCTGCAGGCAAATGAAAAAACACCACAGTACTCACTCTTAACTGTAAAGGGGAGCAGTGACACTTCAGAAAGATAAAGATTAGATGGTTGCATCTCCTTTAAAATCTAGCCAAAGACATACTAGATATTTCCCTACAGAAATGAGGCCTATATTGTGAATAAACAATAGTTTTCTCGCCTACCATTGTGTTAAGAAAAGCAGTACAATATTTACACAATATCGAGTTCTTGGCATGAAAGTTCTGGTGTGGACATACCCAAACTTTCTTACTGTATATACTGTATGTACAGACTTCTCTAATGTTTTCCCGACACTTGTCAATGTCAATGTCAATTTATTTATATAGCACATTTAAAACAACATAGTAATGCTGTGGTCAAAGTGCTTTACAATAATAGAATAAAAGAAAAACAAAACAAATGAACATAAAACATAAATAGAAATAAAATATATGAACATAAAATAAAATACATAATAAATAGAAGTAATGTTATATACATAAAACATTCGAGTAATGTTATATAATCACAAAGAGGAAACCATCAGTATTACTGTAGGTCACGGAATGCAAGTGAATAGAAATGAGTCTTTAGTCTTGTTTTGAACAGTTCAATTGTAGACAACTCCTTTATAAGATGAGGTAAAGAGTTCCATAGGCGAGGCGCAGCAGCTGCAAAAGCCCTGTCCCCCTTAGTTTTACACTTGGTACGAGGGACAACCAGAGACAGCTGACCAGAAAAACCAGAGACACGACCCAACCAGAGACACTTCCAGATTACGAGAGATTACGCTGGCACATTTCTCTTGGATATTACTGCCCATATGGTCTGCTGCCTGCCTTCTTGTTTGCTTCTTGAATCCTGTGGATTTTCTGTTGGATTATGGCTATAAGGTACTCCCCGCCCATCCCCCCCCCAACCCCCCCCCGAGTTTTGTGCCTTTTAAGCGTACTCAGCACAGAACCCCAACATCGCTACTTCTATTTACACAATTAGGAATTTTGCATCAGCCTAGGTACTGTCACAGAAGCTTGTAGCGGAAGTTTGATTATTATCACTCTATATAACACTGATATGATCTGGACATCGTTTTATTTAAGCCAGCTTTAAATTTTGAGAACCTGCGGTCTATTTCATAAATACAAATGCGTCAAATGCCAGAATCCTCTAGTTATATGCAAAATGCTAAAACTGCCCCACTCAACATCCACTCCCTTAATAGCAAATCAGCTTTTATTGCTGACTTTGTTGTGGGGCATAACATTGAATTTTTGTGCTTAACAGAAACTTGACAACAACCCAATGACTATTTTGGATTAAATAAGGCTGTTCCACCCCACTATTGTTATCTGGAAAAGCCACAAATTACTGGTTATGGGGGTGGTGTTACAGTTATATAATCTTCTAAAGTTTAGAGTCTAATCAGTTTCTGCTAACAATGTTATACCATTTCAGGATCTGGCATTACTGCTGTCTGGTGCAAGGCATCTGTTGATATTACTTGTCTATCGTCCTCCAAAACAACCATCTGTCTCCTTGACAGAACTCACTGAGTTGCTCAATTCTCTGTGTTCTTTGTATCCTGCTGTGTTATTGCTTGGTGATTTTAACTTACATGTAGACTCTGCAAATTGTTTACAGTAATCCCTCCTCCATCGCGGGGGTTGCGTTCCAGAGCCACCCGCGAAATAGGAAAATCCGCGAAGTAGAAACCATATGTTTATATGGTTATTTTTAGAATGTCATGCTTGGGTCACAGATTTGCGCAGAAACACAGGAGGTTGTAGAGAGACAGGAGCTTTATTCAAACACTGCAAACAAACATTTGTCTCTTTTTCAAAAGTTTAAACTGTGCTCCATGACAAGACAGAGATGACAGTTCTGTCTCACAATTAAAAGAATGCAAACATATGTTCCTTTTCAAAGGAGTGCAAAGCAAGCAGTCAAAAAAAAAAATCAATAGGGCTTTTTGGCTTTTAAGTATGCGAAGCACCGCCGGTACAAAGCTGTTGAAGGCGGCAGCTCACACCCCCTCTGTCAGGAGCAGGAAGAGAGAGAGAGAGAGAGAGAGCCACAGAAAAACAAAGTCAAAAATCAATACGTTGCCCTTTGAGCTTTTAAGTATGCGAAGCACAGTGCAGCATGTCCTTCAGGAAGCAGCTGCACACAGCCCCCCTGCTCACACCCCCCTACGTCAGTGCAAGAGAGAGAGAGAGAGAAAGTAAGCCGGGTAGCTTCTCAGCCATCTGCTAATAGCGTCCCTTGTATGAAATCAACTGGGCAAACCAACTGAGGAAGCATGTACCAGAAATTAAAAGACCCATTGTCCGCAGAAACCCGCGAAGCAGCGAAAAATCCGCGATATATATTTAAATATGCTTACATATAAAATCCGCGATGGAGTGAAGCCGCGAAAGGCGAAGCGCGATATAGCGAGGGATCACTGTACTTCAGTGCTTTGATTTTACTCAGCATGTCAATTTGTCCTACTCAGGGTAGAGGATACACACTTGACCTTGTGTGCATCTTTGGTATTACTCCTGATAATTTGTATTGTATTGATTTATTTATCTCTGAGCAGAAGGCTATTTTGTTTGATATGCTTATCCTTAGTTAGTCACATGGGTAATAATCACCTCGTAATATCACCATTAGGAAATATATCAGTAAAATATCAGTGCCACTGCTCTTGTAAGTACACTGAGGCAGTGTCTTCCTCCAGCTGGTGTTTCTTTATCACTTGCTACCTTAGTTCATCATTAGGACTATATAAATTCATCTAGTCTGGATCATATTGCTCTACTTAAAACTTGTAGTGTGACATTTACACGTTCTGCTCCTTGGTTTTCTATTGAGTTGTGTCACATGAAAGGTTGGGGGCGAAGGCTTGAAAGCTTTAGTAGAAAAACGACAGAGCTGTTTCTTGCTATATGCAGACTATGCAGATGCAAAGGGTCCCTGAAGCCCTATGCAAATTCAGCCTCAATATATTTGGGGAGTATTAACATGTCTGTTTGTAGCTAGTTAAGCCCTGTTATGTGTTTAATGAAGTGAAATTAAACGTAGGTCATAAACTAAACTAATCTAAAATGATACGGAAGCTTTGGCTTGTGTTTGTTGGGTAATCAATTCAAAATCAATGATTATCAGTAGGCTGTCATGTCGCGCAATGAGTTACGTCTACCAACAAGTATGATGGATTGAGTCACTGACAGCTACACATCACATGAGGAGGAAAATAACAGCAGCCAAAGCCACATTCATACCTAAGATGGCATCTAAAAGGGCTTTTCCCTCTGATGCTGAAAAATGTAAAAACAAGAAATTTGAAGAAGAAAAATGTGCTCAGACTAAAGGTAAAGCATTTGTTAACAATGTTGCAGTGGATCAGAGGCGGGAAGTAATGAAGTAAAACTACTTCATTACTGTTCTTAAGTTGAAGTTTCATCTAGGCTATCTGTATCTTTACTTGAGTAGTCGTTTGAGACATTTTACTTTAAGGTACTACATTTCAAAGATAAAAAATCTGTGCTCCCTACAATAAAAAACATCCATAACTTACTATCTTGACAATGGGTTTCTGCTTCTGAAAAAAAAGGGGAAACAAGGTGAGATAATTTTATTAAATTCACATATATATGCAAAATTATATATTTATTTGCGCATTTTATATCTTGGATTTCTTTGTATACAAAACATTAAGTATGCTGAAGAGAAGCAAAAGGAACAGCACAGGCAGCAACTGTGGTGATTTAAACAGTAAAGATATCTTCAAACCAATGTCAAGCAACACTGGATATATTAATGACTTTGAAGATACAAGTAGGTAGAAAATATGCCCCATACAAGTGGCTGGCACAAAAATGAGCCTTGGTGGAAGTGTCGCCTTTTGTGCCAGCCTGATAGCATTCAAAATTACCCTCCAATCTTAAAAAACACATAGTGGTAAGTGTGCTCATATAAACTTTTGTTTGACTTGCTGTTTGGATAAATTGATCATTAAAACGATAACTAAAAATCACTTAAAGTAAACTTTAAATATTAGAGAAATATGATTTTTCAATGACATTATTGGGATTGGATACTAAGTTAAATTAAATATGGTGAGCATGTGTGCCTATAAGGAATATGTTGCCCTCCATAAGCAGGCACTACAGAGCGCTAAGATTGCTTTCTGTATTACAGTAATCCCTCGCTATATCGCGCTTCGACTTTCGAGGCTTCACTCTATCGCGGATTTTATATGTAAGCATATTTAAATATATATCGCAGATTTTTTGCTTGTTCGCGGATTTCTGCGGACAATGGGTCTTTTAATTTCTGGTACATGCTTCCTCAGTTGGTTTGCCCAGTTGATTTCATACAAGAGACGCTATTGGCAGATGGCTGAGAAGCTACCCAACCAGAGCACGTATTACGTATTAAATAAAACTCCTCAAATATATTGTGAGCACGGGGGCTGTTCGCACCCCTATAGGATACGGCCGCTTCTCAAAAAACGCTGAAAGATTACCTTCACATTGCTCTCTTCCTTGCTGGGCTAACATCTGGCTGCTTTGTCAAGCAATATGCTTCCCGCACGGTGCTTCGCATACTTAAAAGCTCGAAGGGCACGTATTGATTTTTGATTGTTTGTTTTTCTCTGTCTCTCTCTCTGACATTCTCTGCTCCTGACGGAGGGGGTGTGAGCTGAGGGGCTGTTCGCACACTGGTCTAGAGGATACGGACGCTCCTCTAAAAAATGCTGAAAGACTACCTTTACATTGTACATCCTTGAAGCTGCTTTGTACGGCGGTGCTTCGCATACTTAAAAGCCAAAGAGCCCTCTTGATTTTTGTTTGCTTTTTTCTCTCTCTCTCTGACATTCTGAAGATATGTTTGCATTCTTTTAATTGTGAGACGGAACTGTCATCTCTGTCTTGTCATGGAGCACAGTTTAAACTTATGAAAAAGAGACAAATGTTTGTTTGCAGTGTTTGAATAAAGTTCCTGTCTCTCTACAACCTCCTGTGTTTCTGTGCAAATCTGTGACCCAAGCATGACAATATAAAAATAACCATATAAACATATGGTTTCTACTTCGCAGATTTTCACCTTTCGCGGGGGGATCTGGAACGCAACCCCCCGCGATAGAGGAGGGATTACTGTAATAGCATTCTATGTGGTCAGCATAATACCCAAACACCTACTGTGAATAAGTTATTTAAACCTGCAAATAACTTTCCTTTGATTGCCTCCTCTGACCTCTGTCAGAAATTTCTGTCATTTTTTAATAATAAGACTGATCTGATTTATTCTGAATTTCAAAAAGGTCAATTTGTTCAGTCAAAGCTGTGTGCATCTCCTATCTTAACTGTAAGCTGTTAATCTGATTTCCCATTGTTGGATGTTCCTGCAGTCCATAAGCTTGTCATGACTGCCAGGCCAACTACCTGTATTCTACAGCCCATGTCTTCTTCTATGATTAAGGCTGCTTTGCTTTTTCTTCTTACTTTTATCACCAGTATTATCAATACATCTCTTTATACTGGCTTGGTCCCTTCCAGCCTACAAACTGCTGTTGTTACACCTGTCCTCAAAAAACTTGAACTTGACACTGAAGATTTTAAAAACCATTTCAAATCTTATTTTATTTGAAGAAAGCAACAGTCCATACAATCATACCAACCGTAAAAACACAGAATTAAACCCAACTCTAAACAGATAGGAGAACATACAACAAAAGCAAATCTATAAAAACAGAATGTCCACCAATGTTAAGTTGGTGCACACCCAAAACATGTAGCCCAGTGAGGCCACACATAGATTGCAACGTTCACAGGTCCACATTTAGGACAATTTGAAATGAGATAAATGTGCTCAATAAAAGATTTTAAGTTGGATGACTGAATGCTTTGTGCATATGGAGCTATAGTGTACTTGTATTCTAGGCATGGCTACCTTCCACTCCTTTTCTGAAATGTTAAGAGAAAGATGCTTTACCCATTGTACCCTGGGATCTTTGAAGGGAAGAGACTTTATAATGTTTTTATATATCGTTGAGATGCTGTATGAGTCTTCAAGACTGATCAGTATTGCCTCAGGAATAGAAATGGGTGGAAGGTAAGGAAAAGTGGATCTGTTTCTTTTAGAGTAGCTTTTGATTTGAAAGTAGTGGAAAATTGTGTTGATCGGAAGGTAAATTTGAAGTGTAACTGTTCATAATATGCAAAGATGTTATCTCTATACAAATTCTAAGTGTTTTAATCCCTGATGTTTTCCAAACATTAAATACCATATAGGTTTGACAGTGTAGAAAAAGGTGATTATCATGTAGAAATGCAAAAGATAAGTACTTCTCTGTCTTAAAGTACTTCCTACATATTCTGAGTAAATGATGGACAACTGGATTATTAGTATATTGAGGACAATTTGTATTGTACTGGAGCATAAAGTAGTGCATATAAAGAAGTAGATCAAGATTTTATTGTGTAGATGTCCAGGGGCCTCATGTATAAATGGTGCGTACGCACAGAAATGTTGCGTACTCCCGATTCCACGCTCAAATCGCAATGTATAAAACCTAAACTTGGCGTAGAGCCACGCACATTTCCACGGTACCTCATACCTTGGTGTACGCAATTTCTCCGCTCGGTTTTGCAGACTGGTGGCACCCAGCATCAAAGCAGTGCTACTGTTCCTGTGTGGTCACCCTTTCTTTCTTAGCTCCACATTCCTGACGCGGCTTTATAAATACACTAAAACTAACTGCATATTGTTTATTAGTGTAATGCATCTGATTGTAATTAACCTGCAGCAATATAATGGCCCAGGGAATAGCCATAGTATTCCAAATATCATAACTGCTTTAGCGTTGTAACTCTCACTGCATCTTCTTCTTCTTTCAGCTGCTCCCGTTAAGGGTTGCCACAGCAGATCATCTTTTTCCATATTACTCTCACTGCACCACTCGGAGTATTTATATCACTGTATCTGAATGGGGAATCACAGCAGCAGCTGATTGGAAAGAGAATTAATCGGTATACAGCATGAAGCAGACGCTTGACTCAGCCACAGCAAAACACTTCAGAGACTTCCCAGTACGGACTTCGCAGTTTAGAAAAAGTTTCATCCCAAGAACTCTAAACGCACTCAATCAGTCCATCAAGTGCTCCTTGTAGAACTGTTTACTTATAAGTACAATTACCTCACTGTAAACTTGCACTACAGTTATAATATTGCACAACCTGCGCCACTTTATAAAGCATGTATTTACATATGATGACTGTATTCATTTTTAAGAGGAAATGCAGCAAAATACGTATGTTGATTATATTATACAGGTAAAACTTTAACTTCATTTAAATAATCTGTATTGTTAATAATTAAACATGTGAGGACACGGTGCCGCAGCACTAGCTAGTTCAGGAATTGTTCCTGCATTGCGTTGTATTCTTGCGCTGACGCGACACTGGAAAGATAGGCGGATAGAATAATTAAACATGTACTACGAAGATATTTCAATGTTCCTTAAAAGTTTTGAAGAATCAGCGTTCTAAGCTTACAAATGGCTTCATGTCTATTACATAGCTGATTGTGTGGCGATTGGGTATTTGGAGAAAGAAAAGTAAGGACAGGAATTGGAGGTTAGTACGTTTGAAAGAGACAGTACTTCTGTGATAAATTACGTCATTGAAGGTCGCGCATAGCGCAGCAAGCCTCTTGCGTGAGACATGAACAAGCACTGTGCCACCGTGTTCCCATGTTTAATAACATGCTTTCATTCCTATCATCATGAAACAGATATCACGTATACATCTCAGTATTTTAATTATTCAGAGAGCTGTAATATCACAAATGTAATGGATTATGTGTCCTGTCGGAGAAAGAGAAAGCCCGTTTAAGAAGCAGGTAGTGATTCACACACAGAGCACAAAGAAGATCAAACACAGAACAAAGCATTTAACGTCCTACTTTAGTTACAATGGTATTTGTGAAACTAGTAAACTAAACGATTTTAAGATGAAGTTTATGATGTTCTACTTTAATGGCAAAATAAACTACGTGATTAAAGTGGAAATTTTGAGATTAAAGTTGACATTTCGTGCTTTTTTCCCCACTGTGTGCCTATTTTTTTTGTCTGTACCCTAATAAGCTTTCATATGACACTCGGACGGTGGGCTACGACTCTCCTTTTCATGGTGACTTTGATATGTGACTTCTTTTTCTTATTTTGGGCACTGTGCGACTTTGTGAACTTGAGCCTTCGAGTTTCTCTGACACTCTGTCACTTGATCAACTTCCTTTTGTTGTTTATATCACTGTTTAAACCAACAAATAGTACGTTTTTCCTTTGCCTCCACTTGGTATTTGCTGAAATTCTTATATTTTCCCCCATGTTTTTCCCATTGTCTTTTCACAGAAGGCCTTGCATCTGATGCTACCACAGTCCAGAATTGGACAAATGGGTACAGAAAACAGATGTTTGTTAGCTATGGCTGCAGTTTTTTTGTAACATATTGACTTAAATCTGATTTGTGATCTTATCTTTTAAATTATCCTCAATGTGTATTTCCCAAATTACTTGTAGACAATAGTCACATACATGAACATCTTACGGCATGATAAAGTATATTTGCTAATCAATGCATAGTTTTTTTTAAAGTTTTACTAAATAAATATACAAATACAAATTAGTGCAAATTAAACATCCAAATCAATGCATTAAGTACATTAATAAATGTAAACATTTTATGAGACAAACCAGTGCACACAGGCCAAATAACCAATATCACAAAAAACGTAAGACTGAAGGATGGCACAGTAGTGCAGTGATCTGCGCTGCTCCATCCCCTATACTGCTAGGTCCAAATGCCTGCTTGCATTTGGAGTTTAAACATTCTGCCCATGGCTTTTTCTCCAGGCATTCTGTTTTCCTTTCAAATCCCAAAGACATTGCTAATGTGTAATACTGAATTATCTTTGAATGAGTATGGTGGGAGTATGTCCTGTCTCTGCCTTTCATTCAGTGCTATAGGGATAGACTATAGCCATTCAACGCCCAGAAATGGAATAAAAAATGTAAAAATTGAGCAAAATCACATCACATCTAATGAAAGTTGCATCTCCCATGTTATAAAGTTAGGACTTTGTGACTTGTGTACAAAGTTCCAGATTTTAAAATCATGCTAATCAATTTAAATGTTTTGAAAAAATCAAGATGTAATTCAACATGACTTGTAGACCATGTAAATGTAATTCTATAAGCAACTGTAAAATCTTTTTTTTTACGTATGTCATGCAAATAGTCTGTTCTGAAGTTTATTGGCAGAAGGCAGCCATAATGTCCCCATTCTTTGTCTATACGACTTACTAATTTGTAGGAGTGCCACATAGTGTGGTTTCTTAACAATTAGCTAATATTTGTGCACTTTATTTATTTTATGTAAAACTGGCGGCTGTGTCGTTAGTCAGATCTGCCCACAATATGACAATTTGACATTTTACTTATAGCGGGCAAGAGGGAAATTCAATTCCAGCACAATTCAAAACACTATTGAGAAGGAGTGAGGTACTGAAGGTATTACTTCTGAGAACCAAAGAGCTCTAGACCTCATTTTAGAGTGAGCTGGCCTAGAAAATCTTCAAGAAGCAATGAATACTTAAAAAAGAAAGGTGTGCTCCCAAAGGCTACTGCTTCCGTTGACCATAGAAATGCGGTAACTCAGATAATTACACATTTTTTCTGGTGAAGCTGTTGGCTGAGGTTCTCCAATCTACCCTCCTGTTTCAGACAGTTAGATCATGAGTTTGGTTTTTATTTTTCCATTTTGAGACTGGACTGCTTGCTATATGATTTTTACTCTATTTTTTGCGGGTAAGGTGGTGACCTGCCTATGACTTGGGGTTTTGTGTATTGTATTCGTTTTTCTGTGGTAAATTATAATATCTTTTATTTCACTCTTTCATAAACTCTTATTAGTGGGAATTGCAGCTGATGTCAGGAAAATTAATAGAGATGGGGTTTGATGTTGGACACATTACTGAACCTTATTAATAGTTATTCTAGAGGTGAGTCCCATCTCTCTAAAAAAATTAAAATTCACTAGCAAGTAGCACATGAATTGTTTTAAATATAAGGGCAATATTGACAGCTGAGTATTTATCATAATTACAGCTATTATGATACATGTATTTTAATCTGGAGAGCCTTGCTTTTGGACCTGTCTATTCAAAACTTGGCAATTATGTCTAGAGCATACGTGACCTTATTAACATGGATATTACTAAAGCTGTGTCATTACAGGTCACATTAAGTCAGCTGACCACAGTAGCCATATTTTTGAGACATTAAAATTTCACAAATACAGACCCAGTGGATCATTGCAGTTTGACCAATTAGAGCATCAATAAACCAAAAACTGTAGGAGGTAGAGTTAACCATTTTCACAAGAATTCAAAATAGAAAATGAATGCAATCTGGCGAAACTTGTTTCAGTAGAAAAAAAAAAATTCTTGAGGGCATTTCTTGAGATACTAATTAAGCATCTTAAGTGTTATGAGCACACAAACGTGTCACTACCTCAGAGAAAAATATGTACAACAAAATAGTGCTTGAAGAACATGCTTTCTGCAAGTGAGAACCATTTACAAGACCACAGTACCCAAACATTTATTGGCAGTGTGAGTGGTATAAATCACACAGACATACTGGATCTGTAAATTGACCGTAAACAGCTACTGAGAAGCACACCACTCAAACAGGACTTTACAAATACATTTGACTGATTTGCTTGGGTTCTCCTCACTCAGTGACTCAGCACTATGCAGACTTGTGGTTTAGATTGTAGTTCTTTGTTCACTGTATGGATCAAAATTCAGTGACTACGGAAATCCCTAAAAACGACATGCAGTTCAGCAAAGTTAATTCTAAACCCATTATGTGTTCACAGTATATTTAGAATTTCATTTATTTATTTTCAGTTTTCATTAATTTACCTGTAAAACCTAAGGACACCCATTACATTATATCCAAATTTAATTATTTGGATTGGCTTAAACAATTAATGTGTATGTGTTAACTGTTCATTGGCACGCACTCTAAACGCCATTTTTTTCAATTGTTGTATATTCTGATATCCTTACACAATTTTTGTCAGCAGGATAATCATTTATTTAAATCTTCCAAAAGAAGCTATTCTTCATTTAGCCCTTTCTTTTTATTCTTCTCTAAATTTGCTTCTTAAAAATATAGTATTTATGTATAACTAAGATAAATTTCTATTTCAAGGCAGCTTAAATCATTTTCTTTTCAAATAAGAATTATGCTGGAATTGTTTAATTAATGCCAGGACAGCAACATAGTGGTGCAGTGGATAGATCTGCCTTCCTACTGCCTTTGACTTTGGTTCTCTTCCCATCTGAAGTGTTGAGTTTGTTTTTTTTCCCTACTGTCTTCAGAGACCTCAGGTTTTCTACCACACCCAACATATGAGCTGTATGGGTCATTGAGAAGCCTTAATTGGTCTGTCTCAGCACAAATTGAGGATGTACATACAGAGGATTGGTGTTCACTATAGGATTCATTCTTGATTTGCATCAGATACTCTTGAGATAGACTCTAGCCCTCTGTACTTAATAAAATGCGATCAGAAAAAATAGGTGGCTCATAACAAGAAATTAGAGCACTTGCTCTTAATTTTTTTCATTGTTCTCCAGTTGTGTTTAGAAAACATTTCAAAAATCTACATGGCTGAAGTGCACTATACCTTGCTGACCTTATTGAAGTTTATATACCAAATCTGAAGGAGCAGGCTCTTCTAATATGCAAATTACAATCCAGCATATTGTCTTAAATACATTATTTGTTAATTAGAACATTGTCAACTGTTTCAAAATTGTTAATGATAGCTAATTAGTTCTAGCTGTTAGTGTTTTCTGTACATACTATATTGTTTACTCATACTATTCACTGCTTAGGTAAAAGAGAAAAATAAACAGTGCTAAAATCAATCCTTGTGGCCCTCCAATGATGATGTCAGCACAGAAACGGGACCCCCTCTGCTTTTTTACTTATTTTCATTTCCCTTTGGCATGTTTCAAAATATTTTTGGGTGTTGCCACATATATCAATGACTTCTAGCCTTAGGATAAACATTCTCTTTAAATATTAAGAAATGTTTTTTTTTCACATGGAATGTTTTCATCCTGTCATGTTATCTTTCGAAGCATCTAAAGGCCCGAGTACACTTCACACAGCTTTGTAAATACATATGTATGTACCCAGTGCTATCTTTTATATCTTAGGCCTACAGCATCTGTTAAGTTAAACAACATCTCAATACCTCAACCCATACAAGAATAGGGGTGTGCACAGGTAGTTGAATAAATGGATTCTGGTTGCAAGTACCTGAACTCTAAAATGACTATTCAAGTATTCTATATAGGTACTGCATTTTGGAATGTCAGGGAGAAAGTATGCATAAAGAAAAATGTTACAGAGAGGTTCTACACGCTCTTTGACCAAAGGATGCAGATAATGATGCACTGGTGCACTGAAAAATTCAGATTCCTATGAAGATGTAGTCACTATTCTCTTTGGTAAAGATTATGATGCAGAAGGTTGTGCAGTTCAATATGAAATCGAGCTTTCACAATAGAGCCCTAAATTCCAACAGATAAATGGCCATTTTTGTGGTGTCAAGCCAATGCAAAGGAGTTCTTAAAATGGTATTTTTTTTTTGTTCTTTATTTCGCCTTATACAATTTCTTGTATTAGGAATTTGTTAGTTTTCGCATACCCCTTGGGGTCAGAGCGCAGGGTCAGCCATTGTACAGCGCCTCTGGAGCAATTACAGGTTAAGGGTCTTGCTCAAGGGCCCAGCAGAGTAGGATCTCTTTTGGCAGTGACGGGGATTTGAACCGGCAACCTTCATTTCTCTGTGTTCCTGCAACAGCAGTGCCTTCTTTAAGGGTATTTCCACTGCTGGCATAACTTTCAACAGATTGAGAAAACATCAGGTAATCTGTGTTTGTGGATATTATGAGTGCAGAGTAACATTGCTTTTAACAAGGTTATATTCATGCTGACATTCAATGCCTGATTCATTTATGATACTCTTAATATATGTCAAAATGAAAAAAAAAACACAATAACAACTTCAATTGGAGCGTGAAAATTAGTTTTCCTTATTTTATGAGACGTTAACATCTGGAAAGTCTAGTTATTTACAGATACTCAAATATCAAAATCAGTGAGAATGCACATTCTTAAGCCTAGTTTATACTTACCGTATGAAGCTGGCATGCTGACCACACTGCAAAGCGGCCCATTCAATCAGTATGTTGATTCTCCAAATCAATAAGTGCCAGAGTTTGGTCAGTGTTGCATTGCTAATAATGTCAGCACTAGCCTCTACTCGAAATTCACCATTTTGGATACACGGCCACTGCGTAGTTAGAAAAATTTGGTGTGTCTCCAAATCTGACACCATTTTCACTACACAGCCCTCACTCCCAGCGCAGATGGATCAAGTATAATATAGGCTGTAGGTGATGCTGTGTAACGCCATTGATATGTACAAAAGAAGCAGTACAAACCTTTATCCATCCATTTATTGAACATTTTTCATCTAATTTTTACAGTTGTAGGAAACTTTAGCCCTTAAAGAGACTGGCATTACTCAATCTGAAGGCACACTCACATTCATTTACAATGAGGCTACACTTAACGTACAGCATGATGTTGTACTCACTGCTTTTGCTTTATTCATTGTCTGTTTTATATTACTATAGCAAATCTGTGAGAAACAATCAAATAAGAATTTCATTGGACTACATACACATGATAATAAACTAGAAAAATGTAGAGTTTGTAAACTAACCTTCTCTTCATATTTTTGGGATGTGGGAGGAAAGCTAGAATCATCAGTAAAACAACTCGCATGGACACAGGAATAATGTGCAAACTCCTCACAGGCAGCGACCTGGAGCAGTGTGCCAGCAGCACTAACTACTGTGCTGCCCATATGTTTTTGTTTTTGTTTTTTTTTTTTGGTAAATTATACTAACAGGCAAAATTAAACAGAATTAACACTATGGGAGGAAGACATAACAGTAATGAAAGCAAATAAGAAATTTTTTCATGCTGCCGTGAGCGAGAAAAATATAGTTAGCTGCATTAGTATTGTTGTGTGTACTGAGCTCTGTGAAATTCTACAACAGGCAACACCTCCACTCTCCTGAACCAAAACACACATAAATGCATTAAAACACATATACAGTATAACCATATTCACAGTTATTTATAAACACACACACTAAATGGACAAACGTATTGGGACACACCCCTTAATTACTGAATTCAGGCGCTTCAATCAGACCCAATGCCACAGGTGTATAGCACCTAGCCATGCAGTCTCCATTTATAAACATTTATGAAACAAAATGAGTCGTTCTGAAGACCTCTGTGACTTCAAGTATGATACTGTGAAAGGATGCCACCTTTGCAATAAGCCGGTGCATGAAATTTCATCCCTGATTTATATTCTGCAGTCAACAGTAAGTGGTATTATTGGAAAGTGGAACTGTTTAGGAACAACAACAACTCAGCCACAAAGAGGAAGACCACATAAAGCAACAGAGTGGGGTCAATGACTGCTAAGATGATTCCATAGCTGAAGAGTTCCAAACTTCCACTGGCATTCATGTAAGCACAAAAACTTAATTGAATGGGTTTCCATGGCCAAGCAGCTGCATGCAAGCCTCACATCACCAAGTCCAATGCCAAACATTAGATGGAGTGCTGTAAAGCACACTATCACTGGACTGTGGATCAGCGGAAACATGCTCAATGGAGTGACGAATCACGCTCCTCTGTTTGGCAGTCAGATGGATGAATGTTACCTGCCTGACTGCATTGTGCCAAATGTGAAGGTTCATGGAGGGTGGATAATGGTGTGGGGCTGTTTATTGGGGTTTGGGCAAGGCCCCTTACTTCCAGTGAAGGGCAATCTTAATGGTTCAGCATACTAAGACATTTTCGACAACGCTATGCTTCCATCTTTGTGGAAACAGTTTGGAGACCCTTTTCTATTCCAGAATGACTGTGCCCCAGTGCACAAAATAAGGTCATTAAAGACATGCTTGGATGAGTTTGGCATGGAAGAAGTTGACTAGCCCACACAGAGCCCTGACCTCAACCCTATCGAACAATTTTTGGGATGAACTGCAACAGAGATTACAAGTCAGGCTTTCTCGTCCAACAGAACTGCCTGACTTCATAAACTCTACAGAATGAATGGGCACAAATTCTCACAGGAACACTCCAAAATCTTGTGGAAAGCCTTCCAAGAAGAGTGGAAGCTATTATAGCTGCAAAGGGGGTACCAACTCCATATGAAAGTCTATGCATTTGAATACAATGTCATTAAAGTCCCTGTTGGTGGGTCAATACTTTTGTCCATATAGTGTGTGTATGAATATATACTGTATAATGTATGTATATAGTCACACATGCGTACCTAGGTGACAACTTCTGGACTTGTTCACTTGCAATTTCACCCAGAGTCAAGGGTTGCCGCTGACTCCTAACGCATCTCCTTTCCTTCCCTCTGCAGATCCAGAGAATCACACAAATCATAGGAAAGTAACGCATGACATTATTTCCAGGTTTGGGCCACCTAAACCCACCTATTCCACCTTATCAACTTCATAATCGGCACCACTGCTATCTCTCTCCTGTCTGGTCGGAGTGTCCTTACTGTAAAGACATCCTTTTTACTAAAGTTGTTTTTTTTTGCCAATATGCCTAGATCAGCATTCAGTGTGGTCTGTGTTCTTTTATTACTATATATGTTTATTTGTGTATAGAAAGAATAAGACATATAATGTATTAATGCTAACAACTAGCTAAATTACATTCACATTGCATTCTATTGTGAAGCATATTTTACAAATTTTAAAAAAATTCTTAACCTACTATTGCATATTATAATGGAACTTATAGGTACTGGGTTCCATCATAAAAAACACCTTAAAACTTACCAAATACATCCTTTTTCCAAGTAGCAAAGGTGTTGACTTAAGAAAATATGCCATTTGAGGCATGCTTGTGACAAACATAAACTTTAAATATTACGTTTTATCTGAGGTTCTTAATAATCTTTTCTCGAGGTAAGGATATGTTTTCTCCACGAATTGATAGTGGTTTCGTTTAATAATATTGTACTTATAATTACTTATAATTAGTCTATTGCTTTATTCCTTGGATGTAAGGGTGATCCACTTATACAGTATTTACTCAGATCCTCTTTTTCCATTAACTTAAATAATCCACCAGCACGTCTTGTTACGATGGGATATCGCGCATTTAGCAGATCGGCACCTTCCTTATGGAACTCATTACCTGCTTATCTTAAGAATATGACTACCCTTCACCAATTTCAGGCTAATCTTAAAACTTATCTGTTCAAAATTGCTTATTCATTGTAACTGTTATTGCTGTTTTATCTGATGTTTTATTTGGATTTTAAATTGTCTAGTTATTGAATGTTTATTTTTTAACCTGATTGTACAGTGACCTTGAGTTTTTTGAAAGGCGCTTCAAATAAAATGTATTATTATTATTATTATTATTACTACAATCATTTTTTAATTGTTATGAAGTTACATTGCATTATAAAGTCAATGAGCGTGTTTACATTCACACATAAAACCAGGCTGAGAAATTTGGGGAAAGTTACTTTTAAAAGTAACTTATTTACATTGCTCATTACTTACAAAAAAAGGTAACTAACTATTATGTAATGTATAAAGACTGTGTTACCTTTGTGTTACTTTTTATTTTTACAAATTTGACTAGCCAACATTTGTTATTAAATCCTAAGCCTATACAAAAACTTTCATGAAACAGACCAGAAATATGGCCAAGTGTTTTAAAAATATATTTAATCCTTGATATGCTTTCCCCTTTAACATCCCTGACCTGAACCACTGATAATTTGTGGTATGCTACGACACCCGATCACGCTGTTTCAACATATCCATCGTAAATAGCTAGAATTAAACTAAACTGACACCGTATTAATATGTTTCAGTTACAGGATTGCATGCAGCACAATCTTTCCTGCTTGTCTGTGTGATCGAGCCCTGCAAAGGAACAGCATACCAGTTTATCTGCTTCTTGCCTTACTCCCAGCGGTGCTGGGATAATAACAACACAGGTATTTTTACTTTAAAAAAATAAAATATAATAAATAAATATTGTGTTAGGGTACTCATTACTTTAAAAAGTAATAATAATGTTCAGCTCATCAACATAGGAGAAGGAATAATGCCATCACTCAAGCTTTTGCCTTAAAAATGATCTTTGTGGACACTTCTACCTGTGGCTGCTGAAAGCGTGTGCTCAGGCACAGAGTTCAACGGACACGTGCAGACTACAAAATCCTTAAGTATAATCCAGTTAATATTTTACATGGCCAAATAACCAGGTTACTCACAGAGAAATCTAATTGTACTAACCAGGTTTCCCAGAGACCAATAATCCAGTTTCTCAAAACGGAGTAAGGGTTTACATGGGATTTTAGAAACTGGGTTTCTGTGAATAACCAGGGGCCTCATGTATAAACGGTGCGTACGCACAGAAATGTTGCGTACGAACGTTTCCACGCTCAAATCGCGTGTATAAACGATGTATAAAACCTATACTTGGCGTAAAGCCACGCACATTTCCATGGTACCTCATACCCTGGCGTACACAATTTCTCCGCTCGGTTTTGCAGACTGGCGGCACCCAGAGTCAAAGCGGTGCTACTGTTCCTGTGTTGTTACCCTTTCTTTCTTAGACCCACATTCCTGACACGGCTTTATAAATACACTGAAATTAACTGCATATTGTTTATTAGTGTAATGCATCTGATTGTAATTAACCTGTAGCAATATAATGGTCCAGGGAATAGCCATAGTATTCCAAATACCATAGCTGCTTTAGTGTTGTTACGCTCACTGCATCTTCTTCTTCTTTCAGCTGCTCCCGTTAAGGGTTGCCACAGCGGATCATCTTTTTCCATATTACTCTCACTGCACCACTCGGAGTATTTATATCACTGTATCTGAGTGGGGAATCACAGCAGCAGCTGATCGGAAAGAGAATTATCGGTATACAGTTTCAAGCAAACACTACCTCAGCCAAGGAAAAAAGCGTCAAAGACTTTCCTGTATGGACCTTGCGTTTCAGAAACAGTTTCATCCCAAGAACTATAAACGCACTCAATCAGTCCATCAAGTGCTCCTTGTAGAACTGTTTGTACTTATAAGTACAATTACCCCACTGTAAACTTCCACTACAGTTATAATATTGCACAACCTGCGCCACTTTATAAAGCGCGTATGATGACGATATAATTTTTAAGATGAAATGCAGCAAAATATGTTGCTTATAGCATAAAACTTTAACTTCATTTAAATAATCTGTATTGTTAATAATTAAACATGTGAGGACACAGTGCCGCAGCGCTAGCTAGTTCACGGATAGCTCCTGCCTTGCGCTGTTTTATTGCTGGTGCTGACGCAACACTGGAAGGATAGACGGATAGAATAATTAAACATGTACTACGAAGATATTTCAATGTTCCTTAAAAGTTTTGAAGAATCGGCGTTCTAAGCTTATAGATGGCTTAACGTCTATTACAGAGCTGATTGTGTGGCGATTGGGTATTTGGAGAAAGAAAAGTAAGGACAGGAATTGGAGGTTAGTACGTTTGAAAGAGACAATACTTCTGTAATAAATTTATTTTATCAAAGGTCGCACATGGCGCAGCAAGCCTCTTGCGTGAAACATGAACAATCACTGCACCACCGTGTTCCCATGTTTAATAACATGCTTTCATTCCTATCATCATGAAAAAGATATCACGTATACATCTCAGTATTTTAATTAGTCAGAGAGCTGTAATAACACGAATGTAATGGATTCTGTGTCCTGTCGGAGAAAGAGAAAGAACGGAAGCACGTAGTGATTCACACACATAGAGCACATAGAAGATCAAACACAGAACAAAGCATTTAACGTGCTACTTGAGAAACTAGTAAAATAAACGATTTTAAGATGAAGTTTATGATGTTCTACTTTACTGACAAAATAAACTACGTGATTAAAGTGGAAATTTCGAGATTAAAGTTGACATTTCATGCTTTTTTCCCACTGTGTGCCTATTTTTTTTCTCTGTATCTTAATAAGCTTTCATATGACACTCAGATATGTGACAACTTCTTTTTTATTTCGGGCACTGTGCGACTTTGTGAACTTGAGCTTTCGAGTTTCTCCGACACTATGTCACTCGATCAACTTTCTTTTATACCACTGTTTAAACCAACAAATAGTATGTTTTTACTTTGCCTCCACTTGGTATTCGCTGAAATTCTTATATTCTCCCCCGTGCTTTTCCCATTGCCTTTTCACAGAAGGCTATTTATATCGATTTGCATATTCAAAGAGGCATAATTCTGGGAGGAGTTGGGGCGGGACAGAAGGCGCGTGCACGTGCGTTACTTTTCACGCTGATCAGGATTTATGTAGTGGAAGAACGTGAAAGTTTGTGTACGCACAGATTCCTGCATCTGGATTTTTCTGTGCGTACGCACATTCCTGCTTTTGTGCTTACGCCATGTTATAGTGTGAGTTCTATGCACGGCGTTATACATGAGGCCCCAGGTCATTAAAGCACATGTAAACACAATTAATATCTACCTCTCTTATTCCAATGCAATGAACAACTGGAAAGTTTTCTTGACTTTAAGATACAATTCTTCATTCTTTAACAATACTGATAAAATTCTTTCAGATCCAGGTGTTGTGCTTATCTTAGGTGCACTGCTAGTGTCTGTAATACATCTGCCTGGATCATTGTAAAATCCTTTAAAACAGAGTTTGTTATTTTGCCTGAGGCACTTCATTTCTTTGTTGGTAAAAATCTTTTGTAAGGTATTTGTTTAGATCATTAGCTATTCCATGATCATTTTTTCTGATATCATGTGTCAAACATCTCAAATTTTAAATTGTTGACCCAGAATAGTACAGAGAAAAAAAAAACTAAATTAACTGGCTTTTTAACCTTTACAGCAGAATTTTCCTCCTAACTCTTCAAATGCCTTCTTCCCGCCTAGTTATCTCTACATGCATTTATCCACTTATGTTCAGAACCAGCTTGTTTTTTTTTATCATTGAAGCATCAGAGTATGGCAGTTACATGCAGAAGCTAACCTTGAATGGAATGGTCATCCATTACAGAGCAAATAAACACAGAAATATACTTCTACATTGGAGATATTTTGATTGATCAACTGGCCGTACTGCATGAATTCAAACCTGGGAAAGAAATCTAGTCTCAGGAACAGCTTCATGAAAATTCATTAAAATCTATTCCAGTATAGCGCATTACACTGAGTGAAAATGAGTAAACCCTGTGCAAATTATAAAAAAGAGCCACACACTCTGAAAATCAAGCACTGTGAGGTGGTAGCTGCACCACTGTACTACCCATTCCTATTTGTAATTCCCTATTATCCACTCAGAATATAACTATTTATTGCTTAAAATGTCCTGTAGAGTTTTAATGAACCTCTTATTCGTCCATTCAGACATTTCCCATTCCTGGGAATGAAACTGCTGGATTTCCCGGCTGAACGGGAACGGCCAAGCTTGCATATATAGCGTGTAAAAGTGTAAAAATCGATCAAGAAATAACAGAGGTTATAGTTGAAAATAACTAAGTGGCATGGTTTTTTGTCCCACGATGCAATGTGCTGCTCATTAATTCAGTCAACAACAGACCAGCAGCATTCAGTCTCCCGGCTCCCACTAAGACTGAGCACAGTGGACTGGGAGGTGTCTGCACTCTGCAGCTCACGAATGCCGGGACGGGGCAGGGTTCATTGACATCTGTGCTGTTGACAGCTTTGAACAGCAACTTGAAATTGCAATGCGTCAGTCTGTTGCATCCGCATTATCTGTGCCAAGAAACTTGCCATCACAGAATGATGACAAGAAACTGGATGTATCAGTAAAAGCTGAAATGGTGGTGTTTCAGCGCAACGGCAAGCGCAGGCGTTGTTTAGAACAAGTGTATCAGTATCTGATGACTGTGCCGCCTACTTCAGTGGAGGCAGAGCATACTTTCTCAGTGGCTGGTGTACTGTGCACGAAGGTGCGCTCTCGCCTGGACGACCGCACGCTCGACACGTTGTGCTTTCTACACTCTTATTACCGCAACTAACTAGATACATGTACTTATATGACAGCATGAACTGCTTGTAGTTAAGGTTAGTCTTTTATTGGTGTCAACATATTGCAGTATAAAGGAGTGAGACTTTACCACCGTTACAGCACAAACCAGGAGACTCGCATTTCCACCTTCCACCTGTGACAATAGTCACAGTCAACATCCATGGATCCAATGTGTACTGTTTTGTTGTTTTCGTATGAGTCACTTTACAAGCTCTATGAACTTGTGGATTTGCCTGCGAGTATTTAGCGACAGCGTCTCTATGAACTTGTGGATTTGCCTGCGAGTATTTAGCGACAGCATGTCTATGAACTTGTGGATTTTTCTGCGAGTATTTGACAGCAGCGCCACAAAGTTGTTTCCACCTAGCTGCATCAGAAAAAGTACGATGACGTCTGACACGCCTCCTTTTTACTGTTTTCTCACAGCTTCCGAAATAAGGCTTTGCCTTTTATTATTTACTAGCAAAATACCCGCGCTTCGCAGCGGAGAAGTAGTGTGTTAAAGAGGTTATGAAAAAGTAAAAGAAACATTTTAAAAATAACGTAACATGATTGTCAATGTAATTGTGTTGTCATTGTTATGAGTGTTGCTGTCATATATATATACATATACACATATACACACACATATACACACATATACAGATATATTATATATACATATACACATATATTTTTTATATATATATTTTTAATATATATATATATATATATATGTATATATATATACACATACATACATACATACATACATATACACACATAGATGCACTTACAATAACATAGAAATCAATATAAACAACATTAACATCATTATCATATGAGAATATGAAGTAATATATAAGAAGCACATTTCATATAAATATAAATTATTAAACAGTAAAATCTTCCTCTATAATTTGCTACCGTGGCTTTTCGTTGGTCTGTCCAGGATTTTAAATCACCTGTAGCTTGCAAACCGTTTCACCTATTGACTTGAAATCTGGTACACATATAATACGTCACGTCTGCTATCCGCTTTATGGGTGATGATTGTATTACTCTTTTTATGTTTATTTTATTTTAGAATCAACTCCTATCTGCGCACACCAGGGCGGCCGTGGGCAGATGCGTATGGTGTATTCACTCTATGTTATCGTGCATTGCGCTGTCACTGGTATTTTGATAAAAGAATTTTAACAATATATAAGAAGCGTATAAATTATTAAACAGTAAAACATTAACATTTAAGAAGTTACATTGAGTACTACTGCAGTGCCTTCGGGTATACCTCATTTTTTGTTTTGCCCATTACATGCTTAATGTATACATTTTTTGGTGTACCCTACCCGAGAACACGCGACATATAACCGAGCGTGGGAGAAGCATGGATTTTAAACACGCGTTGAGTTCATGTGCTGGTCTCCCTCGTGGAATAACTGGTAATGTTTGACTAAAATGTACAGCGAGTAAAACGACATTACCTCCTTTTTTTTTTTTACGATCTCTGAGATCTTGCTTTTTTCGGTTCAAGGCTTCATAAGCTCTTTTATGTGCCATGGTGTACTTAATAAGTACTAATTATCCCAAACCATCATCTTTGAATGTTGCAAGACTTTCGCCTTGTATGTAGATCGGGGGTAATTACATTCATTGCATTCCTAGTCTGAATCACAATCTGATTGTATGGGTGGTTACCTGGCACTGTAGGTTGCCACCCGTCCTTTAAAATACGGAATCGTGCCGCGTTTGAGAATGAAATTGCGCGTCCCCGTTTTGAATCAATACTGGACGGGATTTATCCCGTATTTTTTTTATCATTTTTTTTTTAAAGCAGCGTGTCATGCAAATCATCCCACACGCATTTTATGAAGATGCCTCCTTTCCTACTTTTGATTGGGTAATACTTGATGTCTTCGTTAGTTTGATTGGTCTTTTTAACTGTCCAGTGAGGAGGGCGTGTCTTTTAAGTACAGTCTGCAAAGTGTTGGCACTGAGATGTGGCGTCAGCGCCATAGTTGAAGCCCTAACGTTGCGGTCAGCAAGTCGGCTAACATCCGCCATGTGCCGTCTTTCAGTTGCGAGAAGCAGATCATAGAATGGTTGAAACTGTTGCCCTTAACGTTGCGCCACGGCGTGTGGTTCGTTTATACCTCGTGTCTTCTCATTAAACTTTTATCTCGCGAATATGTTATTGCAATCCGCAGCGGGAGCGTTTCTATAAACTTAATTTAAACTTACGTTTTACACCGTACTTTGTTTCCCTTATGAACATGCTTGTATGCTTCACTCGCTCCGTTCTCAATTGTTTAATTAATTTTTTGCTCTTCGCTGTTTCCGGCTGTTCCTCCATTTCCCCCTACTTCGTTCTTTTATCTCGCGAATATGTTATTGCAATCCTTAACGGGAGCGTTTCAATAAACTGATTGAAAATAGTTTTGCATTTACCTTTTTTAGTAAAAGGCGAGCTTTTAAGCCTGAGAAATCACCCCGTAAATGCACACGTTTAATTGCACATGTGTTAATATGTATGGTTACACAGTATTAAAAGACAGTGAACAACGTCAGTTACCTTTGTTCCCGCGTTTGATAAAAGGCGAGCTTTTAAGCCTGAGAAATCACCCCGTAAATGCACACGTTTAATTGCACATGTGTTAATATGTATGCTTACACAGTATTAAAAGACAGTCAAAAATTAACGTCATTTACCTTCGTTCCCGCGTGTGACTCGTGCTGTAAATCTCTTCCTTGTTTTTAGTTCACGTGATTACGTAGGAGGCGTGATGACGCGATACGTGACTCCGCCTCCTCTATTACAGTGTATGGACAAAAAATATGTTCCAGTTATGACCATTACGCTTTGAATTTCGAAATGAAACCTGCCTAACTTTTGTAAGTAAGCTGTAAGGAATGAGCCTGCCAAATTTCAGCTTTCCACCTACACGGGAAGTTGGAGAATTAGTGATGAGTCAGTCAGTCAGTCAGTCAGTGAGTGAGTCAGTCAGTGAGGGCTTTGCCTTTTATTATTATAGATAACATGGCGGACGTTGTCAACCGCTATGACCGTTATGTGTAGAATTTTGAAATGAAACCTGCTTAACTTTTGTAAGTAAGCTGTAAGGAATGAGCCTGCCAAATTTCAGCCTTCTACCTACACAGAAAGTTGGTGAATTAGTGATGAGTGAGTCAGTGAGGGCTTTGCCTTTTATTAGTATAGATAAGTGTCACTCGTTCTAAAACCATTCACATGTGAGATGCCCGTGCACTGTGTTGATTCCCAGGAGCCCAGGATTCCTGGGAATGACATGTGGGATTCCCAAATTCCTATGTATCACAGTATAGCTTCAAGTCAATGAAACTTCTGGGATATTGATCTGGTCAGTTAAGTAGTAGAGGGAGTTGTTAATCAGTTTCAGCTGCTTTGGTGAAATTAACAACAGGTGCACTAAACAGGCAACAATGAGACGAACCCCAAAATAGGAATAGTTTAAGAGGTGGAGGCCACTGACATTTTTCCCTCCTCATATTTTCTGACTGTTTTATCACTAGTTTTGCATTTGGCTACAGTCAATGTCACTACTGGTAGCACGAGGCGATACCTGGACCCTACAGAGGTTGCACAGGTAGTCCAACTTCTCCAGGATGGCACATCAATAACTGCCATTGTCAGAAGGTTTTCTGTGTCTCCCAGCACAGTCTCAAAGGTATGGAGGAGACTCCAGGAGATAGGCAGTTACTCCAGGAGAGCTGGACAGGGATGTAGAAGGTCCTTAGCACTGCCAGAGCCCTACAAAATGACCTCCAGCAGGCCACTGGTATGAATGTCTCTGACCAGACAATCAGAAACAGACTTCATGAGGGTGGCCTGAGGGCCCAACCTCCTCTAGTCGGCCCTGTGCTCACTGCCCGGCACTGTGGAGCTCGTTTGCCATTTGCCATAGAATACCAGAATTGGCAGATCTACCACTGGCGCCCTGTGCTTTCACAAATGAGAGCAGGTTCACCCTGAGCACGTGTGACAGACGTGAAAGGGTCTGGAGAAGCCGTAGAGAATGTTTTGCTGCCTGTAACATCATTCAACATGACCAGTTTGGTGGTGGGTCAGTGATGGTCTGGGGAGGACTATACATGGAGGGACGCACAGACCTCTACAGGCTAGACAACAGCACCTTGACTGCCATTAGGTATCGGGATGAAATCCTTGGACCCATTGTCAGACCCTATGCTAGTGCAGTGGGCCCTGGGTTCCTGCAGGTGCACGACAATGCCCGGCCTCACGTGGTGAGAGTATGCAGACAGTTCTCGGAGGATGAAGGAATTGATACCATTGACTGGCTTCCACACTCACCTGATCTAAATCCAATAGAACGCCTCTGGGACATTATGTTTCTTTCCATCCGACACCGCCAGATTGCACCTCAGACTGTCCAGGAGCTCAGTGATGCCCTGGTCCACATCTTGGAGGAGATCCCCCAGGACACCATCCGTCATCTCATTAGGAGCATGCCCCAACATTGTCAGGCATAAATACAAGCACGTGGGGGCCAAACAAACTACTGAGTACAATTTTGAGTTGCTGCAATGAAATTTTGTCATTAATGGACTAGCCTGCCGCATCATTTTTTCACTTTGATTTTCGGAGTGTCTTTGAATTCAGCCCTCTTTAGGTTGATAATTTTCATTTCCATCAAATGATGTGGCATCCATTCATTCCTAACACATTACCCAATCCATATCAGTATAGATTTCCAGCATTATTTTTTTCCCATTGAGATCTGATGTGTTTTCAAAGTGTTCCTTTAATTTTTTTCAGCAGTTTTATTTATATATATATATATATATATATATTAGGGTTGCAACTAACTGTTATTTTGATAATCGATTAATCAACCAATTATTTGGTCGATTAATCGATTAGTTGGATTGTAAAAAAAATCATTTGAAATTAAACACAAAATTCATTAAATGGAACCCAAATAAACAGATTTGTATAATATTTTCAGAAATGTATTTTTTAAAATGAACCACTTGTAGATATTTTAAACAAAATATTGTTTTTATACAACATTTATATACTAATACTGTACATTGATAATAAATACTAACAAATGGAAATAAAACACTGAGTAGCACTTCTGGCTCTGTGCAATGAAAACACACACACACATTCCTTAAAAACAACAGTTTTCAATAAATTAACTAAACTTATACTTTGGCCTTTGTATTCAGAATCACACTAAACACACTCTTCAGAATTAAACATGTAATTTATGAAGTTTTTCTTTCTTTCTGTTTCTGTGAAAGAGAAGACTTACTGGCACAGAAAGCATCATGTAAATATCTGATCATCACAATATTCCAACACAGAAGAATCTTGTACCATCATGACTTTTTTTGGTTGTTTTTTTTGCAAGTCTACAGTAATGTTTGAATGTATTCAGCCCAATGAACATTGTTCTCATGTGTTGGACAAATGTCCAGACTACCGGTATTTTCCTTTTGTAGCAAAACAAGTGGTTTAATTTATGTGAAACTTGTTATCCCTTTGCTATGTAATATGCCGAGTTGATTTTAACTGAAAGTTTGTATCTTTTTGCATTATCATTTGTCTTTTTTGTGTCTGGAAACATTTTACCACCTCAGATGCTTTGGCATATTTACTTGCAGCTAACACAATGCTTCAGTCTGCCATGTGTCATTTGCTGTCGGGAGTGTGCGGTTAGATTTTCACGTTTGAAAATGTGTGATCCTGATACAAAATCTGTTTTACTGGCTAAACTAGGTTTGCTGCAACAGTGCTTGCACATATCATATCTTCCTCCAGATTGTTTAAAAGCCATTTGAAGTCCAATAGTCAACTAGTCTGAAACTTTCACTTTCCCACCCTGCTCCTGCCTTACACCTTTCAGTTGTGGTTGATGTGCACCATCGCACTTTTGGCGAGTTTTTGATTCCCTTTGCACACAAAATTGAAACCTACGTTTCTTTCACAACCATTTTTGTAAACATACACACATGCTAATGTTACATATGAATGCAAGCACATAATGCAGCACCACAATTTAGCAGAGCAACCGCGTCCAAAAAAAGAAAAGGAAATAGAAAAAAAAAAAAAAACTCACACTCAAATATGCCAAGCGAAAATCTGAATGTTTACTAGCTAGTGGCATATTTTCTATTCACCTACTGTAAATCTTACTGTGTTAATGTTTTATTTGCACTGAAGGGGGCTGGACTATAACTCAAATTATTATCTCGCTTCAAACCGAAAGTCATGTCATTATGGTTTGCCTAGCAAATACTGCATTATGCATCTGTATCACATAACGCTGAACTAACCTTCAACTTACTGGGATGATGGTGAGTCATCCTCCTCCACAGAACCTGTAACGATACGTTTCCTGTTCAAATGTTTGTGCATCTCCGTTGCGCTCTTGTGCCATACAAGGAAAACCTACACATTTTGCAATTCCCAACCTTTTTTTTCTGCATTCACAGTAAAGTGCTCCCAAGTCTTAGGTCACACTGTCTTTTCTATCACTTGCTTACCGTCTGCCTTATTTCAAACGTGTTCACAACTGAATGAAGTAGTGACGCAATTGCAAGGCACAACATACTCAGCCTAATGACATAATCAAAGTGACTGTTGCCAACATTTATTATCGATAATGTTGATTAGTTGTTGCAGCTCATTATATATATATATATATCTATATATATATATATATATATATATATATATATATATATATATATATATATATACAGTGATCCCTCGCTATATCGCGCTTCGCCTTTCGCGGCTTCACTCTATCGCGGATTTTATATGTAAGCATATTTAAATATATATCGCGGATTTTTTGCTGGTTCGCGGATTTCTGCGGACAATGGGTCTTTTAATTTCTGGTACATGCTTCCTCAGTTGGTTTGTCCAGTTGATTTCATACAAGGGACGCTATTGGCAGATGGCTGAGAAGCTACCCAGCTTACTTTTCTCTCTCTCTCTCTCTCTCTTGCGCTGACTTTTTCTGATCCTGACGTATGGGGATTGAGCAGGGGGGCTGTTCGCACACCTAGACGCTACGGACGCTCGTCTAAAAATGCTGAAAGATTATCTTCACGTTGGCTACCTTCTGTGCAGCTGCTTCGTGAAGTGACATGCTGAACGGTGCTTCGCATACTTAAAAGCACGAAGGGCACGTATTGATTTTTTTATCTGTCTCTCTCTCTCTCTCTCTCTGCTCCTGACGGAGGGGGTGTGAGCTGCCGCCTTCAACAGCTTTGTGCCGCGGTGCTTCACATACTTAAAAACCAAACAGCCCTATTGATTTGTTTGCTCCTTTGAAGAGGAAGATATGTTTGCATTCTTTTAATTGTGAGACAGAACTGTCATCTCTGTCTTGTCATGGAGCACAGTTTAAACTTTTGAAAAAGAGACAAATGTTTGTTTGCAGTGTTTGAATAACGTTCCTGTCTCTCTACAACCTCCTGTGTTTCTGCGCAAATCTGTGACCCAAGCATGACAATATAAAAATAACCATATAAACATATGGTTTCTACTTCACGGATTTTCTTATTTCGCGGGTGGCTCTGGAACGCAACCCCCGCGATGGAGGAGGGATTACTGTATATAGATATATATATATATATATATATATATAGAGAGAGAGAGAGAGAGAGAGAGAACACAAGAGAGATTTTTGAGACCCCGACAACCCCCCAGATCCACTGTACACTGAAACTCCGTTAACATAGTAGGCAGGGATTGCTTGTCCATTGCCGAGGCAACCACTGGTTCACAGTCTCACCACATTGTTGTGGGGACCAGTTTAACCCAGCCACTGACTTGGCCCTGTCACTGCTTGTTTGCTGTGTCTTTATATATTAAACTGGTAGCTCCTGTTTGAATAAAGGCTTTAACTGTTCTTGTTTTAATTGGAATAAAGTAGGTTTTCTTGAAGCATTTGCTCTCAGTGTGTTCTTTTGGGTGCAAGACAGAGATTTACGTGTCACACGGTAAAGGAGTGGGGTCTTGCACTGATGGATCCTCAACTGGCGCACAATGTTCTTCTCCCACCATAGCTGCATGAGGCTCCGGCAGGTGCTCCTGCCCTTGTCTGTCCCAAGGATGTGCTGGTGAAGATGGCTCCCTTGGATGGCCCAGAGTGTTTCCTATTCTGTTTTGAATACATGGCAACACTGATGCACTGGGACAAGAGAGGATGAGAAACTATTTTGGCCCTCTTTTTGACCTGGTAGGTCCTAAAGGTCATGCAGAATCTTCCTCTTGCAGTAAGTCCTAGCCACCTGAAGAGTACCTGTTTCTGTAGTATAGAATGAGGGGCTTGCCGCTGACAAGGTCGGTACAGTAGCTGGCTCAGGGATTGAACCTGATTTGTCCAGCAAGGTGGGGGGCAACCTATTGTTGGAGAGTATGGGACAATTCCAGGAATCTTCGTATCAGGCAGTCACACCTTCAACCTCCACAAGCCAGACAGCAGCTACGGGCCCTGGAGAAACACTGATTGGAGAAGAGTGGGGTGCTACATCGGGCCCTGGGGAAGCAGAGTTTGCATGTCTGCAATGGGCCGACAGCAGCTTAGACATTCCATTTAAACAAGTTCGTGTTGCAAACTGTTCTTACTATAGGGAGAGGGAGAGCCCGATTTCAAAACACCACACTTTTTAACTGAAGGAGGTTTTGTATATCGGGTGATTTCTGATTGTATAGGGAAAGGGCGGACTGAACAGTTGGTGGTCCTGAGAACCTATACAGAGAGACAGTTTTAAAAAAATGGCTCACACCCATGTTTTGGTGGGGTCATCTCAGCATGGAGAAGATGAATAATCACATTTCGAAATGCTTTTATTATCAGAATATGAGCCAAGATATGGAGCAGTTTTGTAAGTCTTGCCCCAACTGTCAACATGTTTTCGTTCATAGACATGCTAGGGCTCCCCTCACACCGATGCCTATTTTAGATATTGTCGGCCCACTTCACAAGACTAAGAATGGTTATCAATACCTGCTTGGGTTGGTTGATTATGCAACAAGATACCCAGAGGAAGCCGCTCTGCAGAAGACCAACGCCCAAGCTGTTGCTATGGCTCTATCAGAAATATTCAGGCATACTGGCATTCCTTGTGAGATTTTAACTGACCAGGGTATGCCCTTCACTTCTCGCATCATGAAGCAGTTGTGTAAGAACCTTGCAATTAAATAATTCAGCACCTCTGTTTATCACTGGCAGATGAATGGCCTGACTGAACGGCTTAACAAGACTTAAAAGTTGATGATTTGACACGTGGCCCATGACAACTCGACCTCCTTGGACACCATGTTGCCCTTCTTCCTGTTTGCTGTTTGGGAATCCCCCAGGCAACCACCTGCTTGAATCTGTTCAAACTGTTATTTGGCCGCCGACCACGAGGGGTGTTGGATATTTTTCAGGAGGAAAGGATGGGATTCGCAATGCAATTCACAGGGAGAGATCAGATCATTTAAAAAAAAAACCACACAATTAAACCAACGGAGACAGTGCAGTGCAATTTTTTTCTATAGCTGAAGGAGATGCTGTTTTTCAGAAGAGAACAGGATGATAATTTTGAGTGAGTTACATTTGAATAAATCAACTTTTGTAAACTTGCCAAATACCCTAATATGATGATGTCCTTCAATACAGAGTCCTGCTGCAATCTCTTTCACACCAATACCACCAAAAACTATATATAGCATGTTCAACAGTAAGCAACCAAAGTGAACTAATAATAAAAAAAAATACAAATATTTTATACAGAAAATCACTTAAGTTAGATAGTACCTCTGATACGTCCAATTAACCAAAGGTGCTCTAACCAAAGCCCAGTGAATGAAAACTTCCCAGGTGAAGCCGGATAACACAGGTAGTTTTATAATAAACCAAATCAATCAATACATATTTTTTATACAGCGCACTAAATGTTTGACAATCAATTTATATATGATTAATTAGTATCATGACCAAATGTTTCACTGAGTTCTAGTAATACCCATTCTTATCTCTATTACAGTTTATACTGTACAAAGAGAAATGAGAACATTAGGAAAAGTACAAGCCAAAAATCACATAATATACTAGATGCCTACAGGCTGATGAGTCTGGATTATGAAGATATAAAATAAAATACCTCTAGTGTCCACAGTAGTCAGTTAGAAAGAGATTTATCAAAAGCTTTTAAATGTACATAGGGTATTAGCAATGGCAAGGGAGAATTACATCATAGACCTATGCAGTGCACTCCAACAGATAACGAAGCAACTCTTCTGCAAAAGCTTGTTGTAAGTTGTAGTAAAAGTCTAAGACATTGAGGCCTCTTTTAACAGTCTATTAAAGAAATGTATGTTATGAAAAACATAACAGACAAGAAATAAACAAAAGACAGGAAAACTCAGTCTTAGAGTGTCTCTATGGATGCAAGTTTTCATTTCAACCAGTCTGACAATCAGCAGCTATTCTTTGTATGCATTGAATCCACTTGTCTCATTTCACGTTACATTTATAGAAAACAGAGTCTTTTTAGACGTCAAGACAAATGGCAGACCTCTTCAATGCCTGATGCCATCACGGTAAACCCAAGCCTATGTAGAACAAAGCACAGGCTGATATTTTCAATTCAATTTTCATGAACAATCCTGAACCCGTGGCATTTACTTTTCTTCAGGATTTTATCACCAATTATTTTGATTCTTGTGTTTCATTGTGTACCACAGACACTTTTTATATATTTTTTCATTAAAACCATTCCAATGGCTATTAAACGGGAAATGCCATGAGAAACCCCAACTCTTTTTCTTTTTTTTTAAATTTTATTTATTTCCAGATACATGCATTATATAAAAAAGAGTTATTACAGATCAATCAAACAAAGGTAACTATAAACAAAATTTCTCCCAATTAGCAAATCAAAAAAAGTTAAGAATTGTTCCTTTTAAACATTGCTAAAAACTCTACCTTTTCCCAATGCAGAGAGCTAATTAACAGTGAAAAGCCCATTCTATTACACTTTCTCATATTTCTTAAAATAACAGGACTTAAACAGAAGCATTGGCAGGAGCCCAGGAGGCATAACACTGATGAATTCTTCATACATTCTTATGGGCATTTTCTCTGCTCCTTTTATAATATGCATTCTCATCTTCATGCATTGGCATGTTTTAATTTTTTTTTTTGTGTTCCTGTCAAGTTTGAATTGAACTAAATTGGAATCTGTTTTTTTCTGGGTGATAATGTAAAAATTCTCACCAAGGTGAGTTTTGTCTTTCCCCAAAATATCACTGCAGGTTTGAATTTTGCATTTTTAGGTCATATACTCTACCTTCTTTAATCACCTACACAGTTTCATTCATGTCACTTAGTAGTAAAAGTGATTAGTAGAAAGCATTGTGATGCTAACTAATATTTAATTCTTCACACTTGTGTCTGCTCCTCCGAAATTTACTACTCTATAGCAAACTTTTAAAAGAAGTGGTCTGACTTTATAAACACATCAGAGTGTGTGTTCAATTATACAAGACTTAAACAAAAAAAGGAAGTCAAAGGTTAATTAACCTGTGGTAGCTGAGAAATCAGTTGCCATAAATATCTTAAACACGTGACAATTCAAACAGTGAGATTCCTGCTACGATTTCATGGCATGTAGGTTTAGCTAACTGACAATTCTCAATAAATGAGTATTGGTGTGGTGATGAGTACACAAATAGGGTCTTCAGAGCAACGCCTTTGGGAAAACCATTTTTAGTTCCCAAAATACCCATCCACGTGAAGGTTCCAGAAAGAATCTTTATTTGTTTAGATCCATAACAGGCTTCATAAATAATTATGAATAAATTATAACGGATTTGTGAAATATCAATGGGTGCCTGAGAGTAAAAGGACTGTTGTGCATACACTAACACAGGGAAAGTCTAAGTTTTTTTTAATTTGCTAGTGTCCTGCTAGGTAACCTAGAATACATTAAACATTTCAGGTTTTTACTATATATGATGAAACTAGGGTGATATGACTAAGCCGGCCACATTCCACACAAAAAGTCTGTGAAGAATCCCATGTATTTTCTGGCTAAGAATCATCTCCAATGTTGAATGGTCACTTTCGTGATGAGGAGATGCACAAGATGGACTGACCATGTCTTCAGAAGTGATGGAAGCTCCACCAATAAAACTGCCTTACATTGGACTCCTAAATGAAAAGGCAAGATAGGGCAGTCCAATAATACATGGTGGCGTATTGTGAAACCAGAGGTGAAAAACAAGAAACAGCAGGGCACCATCGAGAAGCTGGTTCAAGATAGACAGCAACGGAAAGCCCTTGTTGCTACACCAGCATGCCAAAATGGACATAACAGGCAGCTACATACTAGTACATATATTCAGTATCAGAGTCCAACAAAACAATTTTCAGGTTTTAAAGCAGAAAAGGGTGAATCATGGTTGCCCATTCTATGATTTATTCTCATTATTTCTTGCAGGACTGTTAAATATAGACTGCACATGTGTGTGCTTGATAGCAGAATGCAATGGATGGCTGACTGCTTGTTTCAAAAATGGATGGATTTTTTTAATTATAAAAAGCGAATGCTGTCAGTCTTTCATGATTTGCTTTAATTTCATTTATAACAAGTTTTCTCTCTCTCCCTGTAATTTTCTTGGTTCTACCATGTTGGCTGGTTGCCCCCCATAAATATGGGGGTATATGAGCAGCTATAGTTACAGAGACAATAAGATCATTCTAACCCCAGGTCACAAGGCTAATTTACAACATATTAAAAGACTAAAATGAGTAATGCCATGATTAGTCCACTGTCTCCCCAGTCCTGGATTGGAAGTCTGGAGCAGACATTTCATGTGCACTCTGTATGTTGTACCTGTGTCGGGGTCCATTTTTGTCAAGCATCCCAAAGAAGCCAAATTTCCCCAAATGATAAATACGTTTCTATCTATTTACCTAGAAGAGCTTAACAGGTTAATTGATTACTCCAAATTGATCAATAATCAATGGATGAAAAATAATAATTAATAAGAATAATTAGGCAGGCAGTGCGGCATAGTGGTTAAGGCTTTGGACTTAAAACCCTGAGGTTGTAGGTTCAAAGCTGCTACTGACACTGTGTGACAATGACAAGTGACTTCACCTGCCCCTGATGAATTTGGAATAGCTAAAGAAATGTAACCATTTGGATCTCAAATGTTGGAAAGTGGCCTTGATGTCAACCAAATAATAAGTAATGATGGTGTTGTTATCTTAAAGGAAAACACACACTTCTAGATTTACAAGATATCCTACTGCAGCTCCAAACCATAACATAACATTCCCGAAACCTGCTTAGTCTAATTTAGAGGAGTTTGAGCCTATCTTCTTGGCACTGCTTAACTGCTCTTGGCAGGGTTGCCCCTCACTCACACACCAGGGACAGCTTAGAATTTCAAATGTACGGAACATGTTTATAATGGGAGGAGGAATCCCACAGGTAAAAATACACATGTCCAACTGGGAGAGCTTGCAGACTTTACATATGCAATAACCAGGTCCTGGATGGGGACAACAGTGGCATACCACTGCCACGCAAAACATCGCGCATTCAGCAAGTCTTTATTTCGGGAAATGAACCATTTAGTCAACGTTTTGCAGTAATTATGAAGCGTATAGGAAACGCAATTAGTCCGCATCCGTTTTCTCAGCCTACCCTGTGCAGGGCTCCACTCTGTTTGCCAGCTGACAAGCAGCTCAGCCAGTCACAGCATCCATGACGGGATGCCATTCCGCTGCAGCGCACTGACACATCACGAGGCAAACTGCAGCAATTTGGCTTTTTCCACCTTTGACATGATCAGTTGTATACTTCGAATGATTTGCCCTCTTGTAATAAATGAAGAATCTCGTGGTTGCTTTAGGTATTTTTTTTCTCGCCGTGACATTCATATTCACTACAGGGCGCCAACGGTGCGCTGCAAAAGACCGAGTTTTCGGACGCACAGGGACCTCCGATTTTAATCATGTTTATAGTAAAGTTGGGGAAGCGTTTATATCGTTTCCAGTTAATCGGCACCATCGCACTTGCTTCCTAGTCTCTGCAGATTTCTATCCTCCGAATGCGCGCAATAAGTCCTAATACTCCTAAAAAGAACCGTACCGCTATGTTGTTGAAGTTAGACATTCTTCTTTTGGGACCTGATCAATATGACTTGAAACAAATTCTAGTTTTGTGAACTGTGTACAGGTGGCGTGCCTACTCAGTCTGATGTGTTGGCACAATTCTTGTAATTCTGGGTTATAAATACAAAATTATCATATTCTGAAAAATTCCATCAAATTAAATAAGACTATTTCAATAAAAAGTTAATTTTGCAACAGGTTTCACATTTACGAGTGCGGAAACCTTGACAATAAACCAGAATCCCACCGATCATTTAAAACGCTCTCCTCGGATATGGACACGTTTTCATTTTGCGCCTTATTCCGACTCCCAGTTTCTCAGCAACTGCAGACCTGGTTGATGCAGATTCGGGATGCACAACATCAGCTGGAATTAACTGCAGATCGACTGGACAAGCAAGATTTGCTCGGATCAGAGAGGAAAAGCAGAAGCTGCCTATAAAGGTTATAATGACAGCGGCGTGGCAGTAGACTCCTAACGTACATGTACTAAGATAACACTACAGACCGTAATGAGCAAAGACAAACGTGTCTATTCATTCATAACTGAAAGAAGGTTACAACTCACCCAGTTGGAGCAAAGCCACCAGAAAAGAAATAAAGATCCTCGCTTGGCTGTTAACAGTTTTTGAGTCAGTGGCTCCAATGTCAGGTGTTGCGCTGTGGTTTGTCTATGTCCTAGTGCAGGCAGCGAACCCACCCGGCATCGGATAAAATCCCATTCGAATGTTTCTCTGACTTGTTACAGAAGACGAAAAGGTGCCGCTGTCTTTCACATCGTAACACTCCAGACCTGGGGAGGGAGTGGGGAAGTGGGGGGCACTCCTGTGGGAGGTCGTGAACAAATCCTGGAGTGGAGTGCGCGTGGAATCACGATCAGTTAGAAAGAGGCAAAAGCTGATTTTTTTTTATGTTAAAGCGAATGCCATTGCATAATAACCGGCTTATGAACGAAGGCAAGCGAGAGCCCTCTTCTGGAAAAAAAGAGAAACCTGAAACCCAAAAATAGATCAAACACCTGGTACATTGAGTCGGACAACCCCGCTAGCCCGAGGCGCAAATGCACATTGACGCTGTTAAGCACACAGCGAACTTTTTAAAATGGTTAAAGGCGGGTTTTCATTTCATCAATGGTATGTGAAAAAAGAGTAATACTTGCAACTAATACACGCGGATGTTAAAAAAAATAAACGAACAAATAATATAAATGAGTCTAATTTATTTATTCAGGGTGCTGTTATACTCCTGTAGAGGGTGCCATAACAAAGGCAAAAAAAGTCCAATGTGTAAGACTGATTTTCAGTACAGAGTGACAATGATAGAATCTGCTTGTTGCAAAGCACAAAGCGACTCTTGAAGGGTGGAAAGAATGTCAGTCCGTCACATGACACACCACACTCGATTCACACCACACACGTGAAACGGGTGCCACTGTTAACGTGAGTGGAAACGGGAGAACGTGCAGGGAAGTGTTCACGACCTCACTCTCCTGCTGCACTGGCATCTCAGATTGTGCACGAATCATTTGCGGTTAAGATATAGAATATATGACCTTAAAGTTTTCCTTTTTTTTCTGAGCAGCAGAATGCTGTTCAGAAGTTTTACTTTGGTGGGTAATGACTCCGACATTATTATTCATTGAACCGTAATGAATAACAGATTACGTTCCTGGTATTACCCCCGAATCGCTTAAAAATTGTAGATCTAAACGTTATTCTGTTCACTGTACCTTGATATTATGAAATAACTGGAAACACAATCATCGGAAACATAATGGCATATTTTTCTGCAGGGAAACCTGCGACCACAGATGTCTTAATGAAAAATAATAATTAGTTCATGGCGGTGCAATAGAAACTGTTGCAAACTCACCCTTCCTGGAACTTCAGGCTTTATGTAAGACTCGATTATAATCTGTGTGGAGTCTGCAAGGTTCTCCCAGTGCACATGTTAGTTTTTTTCTGGGTTCTCTAGTGTTTTTTCCGACTTCTTAAAGATTTGGAGGTTGGGCTGATTAGAATCTGAATTGTTGGTTGGAGCGGAGCATGGGTGGACTGGCGAGCTTTGTTGGGCTGAATGGCCTGCTCTCCTCTAGATTGTTCTAATGCTCTAATGCATGTGTGTGTTGTTGTGGAATAAGGTCCATTTAAAGTATAACCGCGCTATTTTTTAGTCAAAGTTATTGCTTCACAAACATAGCATATATGCATTTCCCATGTGAAATTTTGTCCTAAAGTTAAGCATTTTCTATAAATTTGAAAAGATATTTTGCCACACTGGCGCTTTATAATAGAGTCTCTAGGGCACGGAGCAGCACCAGAGGATAAAAGCTTAAAAACTTACTGAATTCATCCATTCCTCAAACCAAGAGAGTTATCGAGCATGGATTCATTTGTTGAGATCACACATACATGGTAAATTAGTTTATACATGTCATTTTCAAGCAAAAAAACACCAGTATATGAAATTCGGCCATTTTAAATGAAGACCTGCTCTGCATGTTCCCTCAGCACTGATCTGACCACAGCAACCTTTCACTTCCTCAGGACTTTGTTTTTTCTCAAAACACCAAATCACAGTAAACTTTTACATGCCACATGTTTTGTAACGTGTTGATTTTCTTCTATATTTACGTCAGAAATCCTCCCACAAAGTCACTACTATCACACAAGCAAACAGAAAATGCATCCTTATTTCCAGAAATATAAGGATATGAGAAAAATTATTATTTCCAGTTCTCATTTGTTGTTTGAAACATGTGTTGAAGCCACGGAAGGCATGTTTTGTTCTACTGAAACTTTTGCTACTTCAAAGTTGACATATTTAGTAAGTTTTTAGGGATTTATTTTCCAGTGGTGCTCGGTGCCCCTTTGTCTCCATTATAAAGTGCCTGTGCTGGTAAGATATTTTTTAAAATGTATAGAAAATTCTTAACTTTAGAACACAATAAAACATGCATACCATATTTGTGGAGAAATAAATTTGACTTGAAAAATGCCAAACTTATCCTTTAAGGTTAGTGCATCCTTTGTGACTGATGCCACCAGTGTTGAATTTGGCATTCTGAAAGTGAATAGGTAGATGAATGCAGAAAATGTACAGATGATATGTACATTTTTCAAGTAAAGTTATCGAATGTCACTTTAGAATTGTGGGGAGCCAGAATTTCTCCTGGCTCAAGTCAGGAGTCCTGACTACTGCATTATACAGTATAATATATTATACAGGGAGATTATAATGGGCGGGGCTCCAAGTTATGATGTGTTACTCACTCACATAATAATGAAGCGATAAAAACAAAATGAATACAGTGCATACCTTGATAGATGTGTAAACGATCCAATCACATTCAGTGCTGGAAATGGTTGCCTTCTTGCAAACAGATCGACATGGCACTCCATATTGGCAAAGACATCTGCAAGCATTGTAGGGGTAATGGCAGCAATTACCTGTTCAATGTTTTGCTGTAATTGTTCCAGTGTACGAGGCTTGTTCTTGTGCACTTTTCCTTTCAGAGCTCCCCAAAGGAGGACAGGTCCAGGGAACGAGGTGGCCATAGTCCCTTTGAAATGGCCAGATTGCCAAAAAAATGATTCATTTTGTGCCATGCTGAGAGCTGACGTGTGACAGGTTGCCCCATCTTCCTGGCAATGACCTTCACTGATCTCACGCTCATTTTGTTCATTCACAAATAAGCCAAAAATGTTCAGGTCCATGTCAGTATTGATCTTTATTTTGCTTGGATTCCTTCATTATTAAGACAGTAATGGATGGATGGAATACATAATAACTCAGTGCCTCACCCATTAGAATCACCCTGTATTATATTTTATTATAGGTCATGGGAACTTATCCTGGGCGGCACCGTGGCGCAGTAGTAGCATTACTGCCACGCAGTAAGGAGACTTGGGTTCGCTTCCCGGGTCATCCCTGCGTGGAGTTTGCATGTTCTCCCCGTGTCTGCGTGGGTTTCCTCCGGGCGCTCCGGTTTCTTCCCACAGTCCAAAGACATGCAGGTTAGGTGGATTGGTGATTCTAAATTGGCCCTAGTGTGTGGGTGTGTTTATGTGTGTCCTGCGGTGGGTTGGCACCCTGCCCGGGATTGGTTCCCTGCCTTGTGCCCTGTGTTGGCTGGGATTGGCTCCAGCAGACCCCCGTGACCAATGTGTTTGGATTCAGCGGGTTGGAAAATGGATGGATGGATAGCTGATTACCTGTTTCAGTTTCACTTTCCTGTAAAACTGTCTTTTGCAATGTTCCTCAACAAAAGCCAAGAGTTATACACCTGGACAGTTGTGACTTACTAATATTATTACTCATTGTTTGACTGATGCCTTATCCAAGGCAACTGACAACTTGGGATACAATGGGTTGCATTTCATTTGTTTTCCAAATTAGAGCATAGGCAGGTGATGTGATTTGCTCATGTCAGTAACAGGATTTACAGCCACAACTTCAGGGTTTAAAGTCCAAAGCCTTAACCACTACACCACACTGCCTGCCAAGAAAATTAGCCCTTGGTTAAAAAAAAAAAAATCTACAAATATTGCATACAGAGAAGCACTTAGTTACTTCTGATGCATCCAACTAACTAATAGTGCTATAACCGATGCCCCTGTCCATTGGATAACACCCTTAGAGATTTAATATTATCATACTGCCTTCTTATTGGGGTACAGTAGTGCAGTAGTTAGAAGCTCCTGCTTCACAGATCCAACATCTTGGATCCCGTTGGTTTGTAGTTGTTATGTTCTTCTCATGTTCATGTATGTATTCCCTGGGTTTTCCAGTTGTTTCCCACACCCTTAAATGTGTGCCAACATTTTTATCAAGTTTAAATGCACTCGAGTGTGGCTGTGTACATGGCATGGTCTTGTGATGAAATGGCTCCCCTGTTCTTTCTGTCTTGTACTCAAAGCTGTTCAGATAGGGTCTGGTCCCCTTGTGAAATGAATTAAGCACATTTGAGAATATTGTGATTTCTTAACTGATGTTCTTTACTGCTTTCAATGTACCATAGTGTAAAGCTCCACATTGGAATGTTGTTTAGCTCTGCTGCTGCATAAATATAATGTTCTTTGCTCAAATCCCATGCCTGGTTATTCTGTGTGAAGTTTGCATGACCGCCTCATGTTTGGATGGATTTTACTCAGGTAATCTGCCCACATGCACATGGTATATTAATTGGCGATTCCAAATTGGTCCTGTGTAATATGAATGAGGGTGTGTGTGTGCGTGGGCTCTCTAATAGGCTGATGCCTAAACCAGGCTTTGTTTCCTACAGTGTGCTCAATTTTTCCTGAATTTGTTGCAGTATGCAGTGCCCCTGCCTTGCTTTAACTGTTTTTGGAAATGTTACTACAAAAATAATCTTCAAAAGAAAGGCGAAAGTGTTTTTTCTAAGTACTTGTGTCTTTTGATGGACTGGTGCAGCATCCAGGACTGTTTCCTGCCTTGCACACATGAAAGAGTTTTGAAAGATGGGAAAAGTTAGATGTGGACTTTCTATGAGACATGCAGACTTACAAAGGTTAATTTTTTCCAAATTTCAGATTAAACAGAATTTTTGTTTTTCTCAGCTCCATTATGATCTCACCTTTAGCATATTAATCTTGTGAAATTTACCATTTTATGCTCATTTTTGTTTTATTACTCACATCTTATGTAATCTGTGCACTTGTTAGAATATGAACATCTGTGCAGCAGTGCTGCTGTGAAGGGCATTAGATAAAGGCACTAGATGCACAACACTTTCTGTATCCTGACAGTGCCTTGTCAGTCCTTATTACAGAGGTTAAAATGAAAAGATGCACTTTAATATGGCCAGGGTAATTTCTCATGTCTGGGAAATCTAGAAGAGTATAACACAGTTGAAAATTGATTTCAAAAAGTCTCACTGTCACATTTGCTGGTTTATTACAATTCGCGGCCTAGCCAGTTCAGGTTTTGCCACTTAACATGCTGGTCATTTTGCTAGTCATTAAAATAAGAAAAGCATAGTTCTATTTATTTGTGATTTGTAAGGAAGTTGGGATATTATGTCAACATGTATATTGCTGTGTAAAAATTTTAGGCCATTAAGAAAATTATTTTGAAAGCTTGCTGCCAGAGCAATGTTTATTTGCTCATAAGGCATTATTCAAATAATGAACAGTGATACAAATAAAGCAACAGCATTTCTTCTGTTTTCCAAGTTATTTCTTGTAAAAGGCTAGAACAACACATTTAATCTGAAAACCTCAAGGCATCCCAGCCATTCTACGTATTTGTTAAATACCACCAGCAGCACATCTGATTCAAATTAATGAGGCAGGGGTTAGTGAAACCAGGTGTGCTAGTGGAGCAGTTGAACAAATAAACAGGTGGGATTCCTCGAGAAGAGGTGTAGAAACGTCTATGGTAACCCATTTTGAGAGACGTAAAATAGTTTTGTATCAAAAAGGCTATAGCTGACAATGATCAATGCCACCAAACTGGATTTTCAATATAATAATACATTTTATTTATACAGCATCTTTGATATGTGTTATTTTTGCCATCATTAAAATATTAGAAAATGGGTTAGCTGAAGGCAAAATGCCACGGAAAATCCAAAAACTGTCTGCACATGAAGAACAGTATGTAAAAGTCACTTCTTTAAAAGACAGAAGCAAATCCATTGAGGCAGTGACAGTGGTGTAGGAGATCTTGTCAAAATAGATGGAATGACAACTATTAAGAAACAGAAACTGATCTTGATTCATTCTGCTGTACCTTCAGAAACATGACTTATTTGCAAAGTCTTTATTTTTCAATACAATAATGACACCAATCACACTGCAAGAATAATTAAGACTTGCTTGGAATGGAAGTTTGCAGATGTAATACTCGAGGCATTAGACTGGGGGCTCCCAGAGCCGTGACCTTAACATAACTGAAGCTGGGTGGGATCACTTTGAACAGGGAAAATAACAAAAAACAGTCAAAGTCAAAAAAAGAGCTACGATAAATTCTGCAAGAAGCTTTGAAGAATGTATCACAGAAATACTTAAAAAAAAATTATACAGCTGTCCAAAGTGAATTGCTTCAGCTTGTATTGTAAAGAAGACCACACAAAAATAGTGTTTTTACATACTATCCAGATAATTAGCTTTAAAAATAACTTTTGAAATGATGTTAATGCTTACCCTGTAATATTATACTATGACGGCCCAACCCCACCATCAATAGCTCATTATCAGTCCATGGGTATTATTCCAAAACAGTCAAAACTCTGGCCCTGAGATTTATTTACAGTTATAGCAAATGCTAAAACTACTGGAAATCTGTGGAAAGTGAATGGTAGTCTACTTGCTAAATTGTCTGTATCTAACTTAATATGCGTAAGCAATACAATGTCTCCTCCATGATCACCAGTCATGATTTTGCCGGCAATTGAATGTTTATGCAGTTTTACAATTTTCAAGTGTGTGCCATTACTTAGGCTTTTTTTGTCAACTGCTAACACACAACTGAACTACTACTATTCTTACAAAGCGGATGTACTGTATTTTAAGTATTTTGTTTGACATATCCACATTAAAATGGTTGTATTGACATGAGTATCATTGTATTCTCTTAATAAAGATGAAATAAATAATATATAGAGGTATACTATATGACATATGGTTGTGAAGAAAAAGGAGTGTAGCATGAAATCATCACGAGTACATTGAACAATTTCGAAAATCTTTTTATAGAGTATATGTGTGCTCCCACCGCCTGACTCCAGCTCCCTGATTGGAGGGAGGCGGCCCCTTTTATTCTCACCCGGATGGGCTCCAGGTGCTCCGTCTGACGACACTTCCTGGTGTGGCGGAAGTGTCAACAGAGGACCCGGAAGCACTCTGGGTGTCCCTGGAAGGATCATTGTCCATGTTCCTGGGTGTGGCGGAAGTAGATGGTTCCCAGGCTCTCTGAAGCTTGGGGCACCCCCTGGCGGTTACCAGAGGCCCCCAACGGGCTTGAGCCTCGTTGCACCTCGCCCGTGGTCCTCTCAAGCTCCAGGGCGGTTGCCCCCTCGTGGCCCGGAGGACGAATACGCCACCTCCCGGTCCTTCCAGACGTCCCGGCCGGGTCTGTCACCCAGCCTTCTGCGACTAGTATATTATATATATATACATATATATATATATATATATATATATATATATATATATATATATATATATATATATATATATATATGTATAATTTGTACTGGGGACTGTGTTGTGCCTGTGGGGATTATGGGGAAGATGTGCCCCACAGGTGAAGAAAATTAAAAGTATTTTTATATGTGCCTCCGGTGTGAGTCTGTGTCGGGTCAGGTGCCCGTATAGCGCCTATCTTACTATATATATTTATTTATATATTTGTGAGAAGCCGCCCAGACACAGACAGACAGACATCGTGTTTGCACCCAACACATGTTTATTATACAATATTTACAATATTTAGATTCGCACAAACCCAGTGCCTCCAGCACCATTCCCCCAAAGTCCAGGCCTCTCTCTACAGTGCCTGCCTTCTTCAGGCCGCCTCCACTCCTCTCCAACACAACTCTTGTCCACTTCCGCCCAACTCCAGTCACTGTCTGAAAGGAGGTGGCCCCTTTTATGCACACCCAGATGAGCTCCAGGTGCTTCCCGACACTCCTCTGCCGACACTCCCCTGTGTGGCGGAAGTGCCAGCTGCACACCAGGAAGGACTCCGGGTGTCCCTGTTCTTCTTCCCCCCAGCACTTCCGGGTGTGGCGAAAGTGCTGAGGTCCAGGGCTCTCTAGGCACTGAGGCGCCCCCTGGCGGTGACCACGGACCCCTACAGGGTTGGGCTTCCAAGCCCTGCACCCGTGGTCCCCAACGCAACAAGGGCGGTCGCCCCCTCATGGTCTGGAGGAGGCACAAGCATTCCTCCAGTCCTCTTGGGCGTCCCGGCTGGGTACCACCCCCAGCGGCCTGCCACAATATATATATATATATATATATATATATATATATATATATATATATATATATATATATATATATATATATATTTATATATTAATATTTCATTCATGGCATTTGTAGTCTGAATCACAATCTGATTGTATGGGTGGTTACCTACCAGGTAACGCTTGTGGTTGGTCAGCAAGTCGGCTAACATCCGCCATGGTGCCCTCTTTCAGTTGCGAGAAGCAGATCATAGAATGGTTGAATAGATTAATGTCAAATAATGCAGAGTATGCGACACGTGTTTCGTCCTAATTCTGGGCTCATCAGGCGTACATACTCACTACACCCCCCTCTCAGGGAATCGAACCTCGGATGTCAGTGCTCGAGGCAAAGCCTCTAACGTTGTGCCACGGCATGTGGTTCGTTCATACTCTTTGCATTATTTGACAGTAAACTATTTCAACCATATATTTTATATATATATATATATATATATATATATATATATATATATATATATATATATATATATATATATAGTGGAACCTTGGTTCACGTACAAATCGGTTTATGACAAAAAAGTTCACCAAACTTTTGCCTCGGTTCACAACCACACACTCGATATACAAACAAGCCAGTTTCCCTTTCAGTTTGTACATGTTCAGTCTCTCCTTGTGCATTTCCTGTACAGTGAGCAAGAGAGAGAGAGAGAGTGAGAAAGCGCAACACACACACACACACACACACACACACACACACACACACAGGCAGCGAGAGAGAGAGAGGCGCATACACACAGGCAGCACGAGAGAGACAGATGCACACACACACAGGCAGCGCGAGAGAGAGCTGGACGCATAAGGTAGGAAGGCAGTTAAAGAATGCACTGGGCTCGATTTTTGCGATCGGTTCGTAGCATGCATTGTTGCAATGTTACTTTTCTTGGTGGTTTATTAAATTACGGATTTTTTCAAAGGTTCATTTTTTTGCCTGTGCTTAAAACTCATTAAAAAAAAGTGTTTTTAGCCAGCGGTTGGTAGCGCTATAGCACAAACTATTGCAGTGTTAGTTTTCTCTGTTGTTCAAGGTTTTCTCAGTGTTATTCAATGTTTTTCCATTTAGTTTACTATTACACTGTGCATTCTATGGTTTAACTATATTTGTGCTTAAAAACTTAAAAAAAAAATATATATTTACATACAGTTCGTATGGTCTGGAACGGATTAATTGTATTTACATACAATCCTATGGGGGAAATTGCTTTGGTTCACGACCAAATCGGTTCACGACCAGAGTTTTGGAACGAATTATGGTCGTGAACCGAGGTTCCATTGTGTGTATATATATATATATATATATATATATATATATATATATATATATATATATATATATATACATACATACACACACACACACACACATATATATATACACACAGAGAGAGAGAGAGAGAGATAATTGAATCGAACATACTCTATAAAGGTTTGGGGACGAGCCCTGTATAATGTCCCTGCGTTAAGGACAAAAAGAATTATAAAGTGATCAAAATAAGTAATTTGACAACCGAACATGGCGTTTTTATAGAAAAAATGGAGGCAGGAAATGAGATGGGTGGTAAATGACAACAGCTGTGGGAGTATGGAAGAGACATCATCAAAGGTGGACAGATGGTGATGTCATCTTGGAGCACTGGGCTTGACGTCATCTTGGTGCGCCTGGCTTGACATTGTCTTGGAGTGCCAGGGTTGACGTCATCACAGGAGAGTCGAAAGCAACATTGCTGATGGGAAGCAGAGACGGGAGTGATTCAGCATTGTTGTTGTGAATAAATGAAAATACATGAGATGGGTTATTGTTTGTCTTCTTTGGTTCTGCTGATAGAGAAAGAGAGGCATTAATAACCACAATTGACCCCGTATCCCTTGTAGTATTGCTCACCTTTGGGCTTGATGGCTTCTTCCTAAGCGCTTGTGTGTGACAATATATATATATATATATATATATATATATATATATATATATATACACACATATATACACACACACACAAACACATATATAGTCACACACACGTGAAAAGCAGCAATCTTCAGGGCTTATTCGATACTGCATTACCACTCCAGGCTGAGGGGCTGGCACTGTCGTTCATATCTTCTCTTCTTTTTGCTCTCAGAAGGGAAGATCAAAGGCAAAAGTAACAGTGATGATATCACATCCACTTCCACCAACAAACCTGCCTCTTTCTGCCAGGAGCATATTTGAGAACACCACCAATGGATGGAGTCATTCTATGATGCCCATTTGAAGGAAATAATCATCATCCAGAGCTGTGGAATGACTTACTTTGTCAATTTTGTTTTCTTGGCCAATTTACAAATTATACTTGATTCACCATCTCGTGCCCCAACTCTTTCTTTGCCTGGTTCCTGTTCTTACAATATGTAGATATTGTGTATATATGTACGGTAAACATAAAGGAAACTGAACTTTATACAGCAAATGAAATGAAGGTCTAATTGGCTGCTGTTAAAAATATGTAAAAAGCTATGGTGGCATTTGCTCCTACCAGGCAACAACTGGATGGTGAGCAAATTGCAATAGTATAAGCAGCAAAAATACATTAAAAATGTTGTTCTCCATGTTAGCTTAGTGGTGTCTTTGTAAACTTAGGAAGAACATTTCTTTCACTACTTGTAATGAGCAATTGTATTAAAACAGTAGTACTATATACATAGACATTTTAAACATGCCTTACTAAGTCTGGAAAATTCCATAATTTGCATTTGTTGAAAGGACAAGTACCTCTTTTGGCATACCATAAACAGTCTGAGCAGGCTGACCATATCTGTGACACAATCCAGATTCAGTCTGGTCAAACTGAACAGGAGCAAACACCAAAGAGAGTCATGGTTTGAACTATAATAAAAAACATTTAAGCGAACACCCATACTGAAAAGCGCATATGTGTATCAAGAATCAACAGGAACAAGTGATTAAAGAACTGGCGTGAGGTTGCTACTGAAGGTTAATACAAAAGATCGAAGCACCATCAGCCAGGTTTCAAAGGTGTATGTAGTAAGAGGCTTTTAGACACAGAGACTCAATCACTAAATTCAGCAGCCTCCGACATTTCCATCTAAATGATGAAGGTAGACAAGGCATTTGTGAAAAAGGAGAGGCTCTGTCATAGTGTCTTCTAATCCCAAAATGATGCAAGAGGATCTAAGTCATAAAATAAAGTGGCATTTAACAAAATAGATATCAATGAGGTATAAACAAACAAAGGACTAGGATAAAAAATAAAGAGGTAAAGAACAACAAACATCTGTGACCCCTCTACATGAAACAGATCTTGTGCCCTAACTATCATGTGGGATGGCTTATCTATTTGCCTGCCTCGTTTTCCTGTGCTGTTCTCTCTAAAGACACTGCCCTCTCTTCAGCCTAGCAATGTAGAGCTTGTCCTCTGCTAACCTCCCATTTCTATATTTGGGAGGCTACTGGCCATTAGGAAATGTTAACCTCTATCCCATGATAACATCTAGAGTAATCCCATAAAGCCATTTATGGGGTCGCTGTATCTCTGGATATCCTAGGGCCATACTTCTAGTGTTCCTTTCTTGTAAAGTCCCACACTGTTATGAAATGCCAGAGGCACAAACAAGTAAAAGTGTGCTTGGATTAAATTGTGATTATAACAAATTACTGGGCAGTAGGTAGAAATGAGATAGTAGTCAGGAAACATGACAGGGATTCATTAACTATCCAAAAAAAAAAAATGCTAGACAGAAAAATAGTCAATACCAAAAGTTTTTGAACCAGAAATAGTCCTATTATAAACTAGAAATTTCTTTCTCTAAGTACTAGGAACATTCAAAAAGTTTCTACACTTTTTTTTTTAAACTCCATTTATTAAGAATTTCAAAAACAAATTACATCACTTTACTTCATAGTCACCAGCATCATACCAACTTTTTAATCTCCAATTACTATTTCTCCTGCCTTCACCGTTCCAACTAAAATATGAAACTTTTTGAACATCCCCCATATAAATTTGCAAGGATTTTCCTTATTTTTAGGAAAGATCCAATACTAGGTAGTGTACAACAGTGTGCCCCCACCTCAAAAACATAGTGACTGATGACACTGTATGCCATGTGTCATCCATGCCATGTCACCAACAACAGGCAGAGCAACAGCAAACAATATGGCAATGGCCATAGAGAAAAAGCAACAAAATGGAGGTTTGCCATTCAAAAATAAAACACAAAATAGTTATGGCTAGCAGGGAGTAGTCAGAAAAAAAATGATGGCTGGGAAGACAAAATTATAAAGAGAAAAATGGGCAAAAAGTCTAAACCAGAAGGACAATGAATGTAAATCATTAAATCCAAAATCAAAGGTTGAGAGGGAAAAAGCAATACATTTGGTAACCAGAATAAATAAAACATACCAGAGAGTTTTTAATGTTTAATATTTTATCCACAATCTTGGATGAAGTGCTTACTAACCTTGCAGTTTATAAAGTGTCATGTGTGACTACAGAAATGTGTATAGCAGCCAACTGTGAAAACAAAATTGATATATATATATATATATATAACATAATGTAAAAAAATAAAATAGCTCAAAATAAATAATAATAATAATAATAATAATAGGTAAACAGAAAAATATCATAAAAACCTCTAAAAGATAAACAGACAGACACGAAAGAGGCCAAAAAAATAAATTGATGACACACATTTGCAAATCAAGGGTTTGTCCATATAATATGCAGTAGAGGCCCAAATATATGTTTTAGGTTCAATATATTATTATATTTCAACCAGGATCCCAACCCCTGGTTGAGGTTTCAACATCTTTTTTATGTCTATTTTGTTCATTGTATATACAGTATTAACATTGTGGATTCTTTAGTTTTGTTATGTCTAAGCATCATATTACTATGTACCATGTGTTTTGTGTACAGTCCCACAAGAGGTGGGGCCCCTGTCCATCACCATCAAGGGGCTGCTCTCAGCCTTATAAAGGCAGAAGAAAATCCATAATTATGAATGCGATCATTTTCTGGATTTTTGACTTCTTGGTTCTGTTTTTTGAATTCTCTTGGATTTGTGATTGGGATGTGTTTCACTTTTGCTCTGCAGGCTGTATTTTGTTATAGAACATTATTTATACAAATAAATCATTTATTTCTGAAGATATGTTGCCCTTTTTCTGATTAGCCAAAGTTTGATGGTATTCCCCACTCTAGTGGGCATTTTGATTCATTGTTCAGGATGCTTAGGAACTCTTTGGTTTATAACATATACTGTACTACAGTCAGGTCTTAGGTTACAAACAAGTTCCTGTGGAATTCTGTGACCTGATTTGGTTTTTAAGTCAGAACTTGCATTGAAAAATGTTCATTAATGGGACATCAGCAAAAATGCATAATGCTTTATTACTTATTTTACAGAAAAATGTTTCAAACATAATAATTAAATGTAAATTGAGCAATATTACTCCAATTTAAATCACAAAACAAATCATTTAAAGTTTGAAATATGAGTATGTACAGTATGTTAACCTCATACCTAAACCTATTGCAGTTTTTAATAATGATAAAAGCCATAAAAGGCATAATGATGGCAGGAAACTCCACCACTAACTGTAAGATGCATGTTTTCTCTGCTGAGGAATTCCTCAGAGGGTCACTTACCTCCTCCCAGCAGTTAAACTCCTGAGATGGTACAGCTGGGTCTCTTACTTACTAAGTCTGAAATTACAAACAGCAGCTTATACCACTAAGATAAACTGACAGCTGCCAATCTAGCTGCCTCCCTGTGATAGAGATCCTTGAACAGGGTTGGCACACTGCTGGTTGTGCAAAACAAAAATTACTTAAAAGGGTGGCTACGTATTGTTCTGTACTAGGTCTCATCGTTAGTGACAGTTGCTACTGTACGTTGTCAGAACTATTTGACTTTATTTGTAAGTAAAAAAAGTCAGAGAGGCGAGATTGTGTTGGTTTGGACATGTACAGGAGAGAGATGCTGGGCATATTGGGAAAAAGGATGCTAAGGATAGGGCTACCAGGGAAGAGAAAAAGAGAAAGGCCTAAGAGAAGGTTTATGGATGTGGTGAAAGAGGACATGCAGGCGATGGGTGTAACAGAACAAGATACAGAGGACAGAAAAATATGGAAGAAGATGATCTGCTGTGGCAACTCCTAATGGGAGCAGCTGAAAGAAGAAGATGAACTCATTCATGTCTATGGAATTGCCATTAGTTGCATCTGCAGTAAATGGAGACCCGAGTGTACTATTGTTTTACAACCTGATGGACTTATTTTACTTTTGTGCCCACAAAGTTGTTATTTCTAGGACATTATCTCGCTAGGAATGACATACTATTCCCTGATGGGAGAGCACAGGCATGTTGTACTATTTTATTACTTGTGTATGTTCTCCAATTCCTAAGGCCCTCTCTAGCCCTGTCCATGCCTTGTACATCACATTCAGGGCAATTCATTCAAGCACCCATGTTCTGCTTAAAAAATGCCTCAAAACATTTATAATATCTCTATTTGTGTGTTTTTGATCCTTTACTATGTTCTTCAATTATATTTTGAATAACAGTTTTGCTACTGCTTATCTTGTGTAGATTTTGACCTTTATTTCAAAATTTATCACTTCTTCCTCTACTGCCCATTTTGTTGACTTATTTTTATCTGTCATTTTTTAATTTTGGTCACGTCTCTTCTTCTTGTTATTGTAAATAATCTGAAACCATCCTTTAATAATACCACTAGACACTCCCATCCTCTCAAACAAACCGGAGACCTTAATTCTCATACACAGCTTTACTCTGTGGATTTAATATATAAGAGAAGGTACATCTCTGTTTGGAGGCAGGAGGCATACAGAGATGGGAGCCACAGAAGACAACCAAAACTCTCATGTGCTAGAGAATCGGGAAAGTAATTGAATATGATGTTCAATGTTAGGTCATCCTTTTTTATTTATATTTTACCCTCTATTGACATTATCCGAGAGCTTGCTCTAACTGTTCACGTCTATGCTGATGACACATAGTTTTAAAAATCTTTTGGGTAACAAGGTGATCTAAAGGAAAAATGAAAGTAGCTTATTATGTGTACCACTTTGAATGAGTGATAACTCTCTGAAAATAAATAGTGAGAGGAAAGTAGTCATTTTCATTGCCAGGAGGTCCCATCTGTCTGAATTTGGAGTCCCCTAACATCTAAAAATAAAAATTACATTCATATAACACTTGTCTTGCTACTCAAAGTGCTTAGGCAGAGACGAACTGCTTGAGCCACCACCAATACGTAACACCCACCTGGATGATGCGATGACAGCCATTATTGTGCCAGTAAGCTCACCACACATTAGCTGTTAGGTGGTGAAAGGGTGAGAGGTAGTTAGCCAGTTAGAGACAGGAGATAATTAGGGGGCCAGAATGGATGGAACCGTGATGGGCAATTTAGCCAGGACATCTTTCAAAAGTTGCCCAGGGATCTTTAATGGCTATAGAGAGAGTCAGGACTTTGACTTTGTGTGTCATCAGAAGGAAGACACCATTTTTACAGCACAGTGACCCCGTCACGTCACTGGGGCATTGGGATCCACATTCAGACCTCAGAATAAGCAGTTCCTGATAGTCATACCAACAGATCTTCCAGCAGCACCCAAAGCTTTTCTTAGATGGCCTCCCATTCAAGTACTGGCTGAGCCCAAACATGCTTAGCTTCAGGTGGAGGACCTGTTCAAAAGTGCAAGGCCCCTCAGAATGTGCAAAATCTGAGGAGTAAACTTTCATGTTTCCCTGGAGACTGCATCAATAACCATGTCCAAGTTTTTTTTTTTTTCTCTAGATGAATATACCACAACTGTGCCCTTTTTTTCCAAAAATGCCAAATGGTTTGTTTTTATTGGTATGAGAATAGATTGCCGCAATGGTTTATTTTATGAGCAGTGGCAGATATGTCTCTCCAATCTTTAATAAAAATGTAAAACTCATGTTCTCACACATACTAGAATTTGCCAACATGCTATACTGTATATGCACTATGATGTGCACTAACTTCTTGTGCTAATAGGATACTATTACTGACTTTAAGTGATGTGGTGAAACAGTATATTTGTTTGATCTTCTCCAATCGTATTGTCCTTTTAGGCCAAAGTGCATTTTTACTGCACTTCTGTGCTGTGCCTTTTTTGCCTTTGATTTCTCTTGCACTACATTTGAATATCCTCTTTGCATTTTTGATGCATTTCTTTTTTAAAATATATTTGTTTGATCCTGCATGTATGTGATCTGCACAGGTCTTATTGATTATGTGCCTAAAATGTATCAATATTTGTTCTTCATTCATTCATTCATTCATTCATTCATTCATTCATTCATTCCCCAAATTTTTATTATTCAAAACATACGTCTTCATAGTCCGATTTTTACGGTAGGTCAAACCATTTTTAAGTCAGAATTTATACACATGTAAGTGAAAATAAACAGAGCAAATTTCAAGCAATCAGAGAACTCAAAGAGAGAACATTTCACTGATCTATTTGGGTTCACTAAGAGAGCTTACAAAGCATGGTCATATTTACCACTTAGATTCCTATCAACATGTCATGGCTAAATTCTTTTCTCTTTTGTCTCGTTTCTTTTCTATGACGGGGTATTTTACTCTTGCCCTCCAGTGCTTCTTCACCTCATGACCATAGAATCACTGACACACGGAAGGTCACGGGTCAATTACAGCCTGAAGACACTATTTACTCCCACCTACCCGGGTTCCAGCTACCACTTTATCCTGACCACATGCTGGCCCTTCTTCTACTTTGCCCAGGCTATACAAATTTTTAGTCTTTTAGATAAGAAGATAGGAACTGACCATCTTTATCAATTAATGCATGAAAGTTCTCATTATGCTTGTATCCACAGAAGACATTCATTCTGCAAAGGTAAGTTGCTAATAATAGAATAGTGTATAAAAAAGCCCCTCTAAATCATTTGATGTATTTTTATACATAATGTATATTATTTTAAGACTGAGCCATTAGCCTCTGAGGAGCAAAAAAGAACATGTGGCTATGGCCTGAGACGAAATGCTTTTTTAACACCCACTGTCAGAACAATCAATAAAGTGTATCTTAAACAGCTGCACACCTTTACTTTTTGTAATAATGTAGCTTTTTAATGAAGTTAATTTATAACAGAGTGAACCTCCAATTTCCCCTGTGCAGGGTTTAAAAATTACAGATTTTCCAAATCAGTACTCTCCAAGCACAGAACAGAAGACCTATAACTGTATTAGCAGTTATATAAAAAATAGTCAAAGTGTACCGTCACTTCCAGATAAACCCCAATTTATCCATCCATTTTCTTGATAACCTTACGGTCAATGGCAGGAAGCAGCCAAGAAAAGAATACTAATCCATCACATTGCACACATGACCTCTGCATACTCAATCACACTGGTACTATTAATACTACTGGTAATTTGGAAATTACTAATTAGCAACATACTTAAACTCACACACAGAGATTAACTCCATATGGACAACACTTGACTTCAGCAAATAAATACAAAATTCTGGATCTGTGGGGCAGCAACACTAACCACTGTGCCACTATGCAACCATAAGATAATATAAAATGTACCATTACACCTATCTGAGGCCAGTGTATAATTAGCAACTAGTTTACATGTACATATTTGGGGTGTGAGAGGAAACCAAAGTATCCAGAGAAAGATCAATACTTTCAAGGATGTGGAGAACTTGTAAACTCCACACAAACATTCATTGGGCCAGAATGTGAAGCAGCAGTGATAATCGCTGTTTTAATTCCTGTATAAACAAATCACATACAGTGACCTCAGAAATGGCATTTGGAATGTACAGAAGGAACAAAGAAAGGCAGTCTTTAAATCACAGAGTGAAAAAGACACCAAATTCAAGGTGCCACCAGTGAAAGAGAACTTAATTTTTTAGCATGGCCAATGAGATGGATTTTGCATGACTAACTCAAATGAAATGAAGAAAAAGGGAAAGGAAGGGAGGAAGACAGGAGTAGGAGGAGACACTCTATAGATAGCAAAGTAAGGAAATTTCACAATTAGTAAGTCATTTCAAATGTTTGAGTCACTTTATTAGATTATTTCTACCTGTAACAGAACTCCTTAGTGCATCACACCAGCATCATGGCAGCTACCATAGGAGTAGCCTGGCAGAAGATTTTTGGTTTGAACCCCTCACCACTTAAAGATATTTTATGACAGTTTCAACTGATTGATTTATAGATGGAATTATGATTCATGTAGTTTGTCATTCCTCTCTGATAGGAATTCGTGGCTACACCCCTGCTTCCAGATGACACTCTTTAGTCATCCAGTCCTCTTACTGTGAATCTGTTGTAGTAGATGTCAGTTTAAAGAATCAGAGCCATCAAGCTTTTACACAGCATTTGTTTGCCTTCAAGAAGATGAGACTGTTTCTGTGATAAAAGACAATAAACAGTCAGGAAAAGGTAAGTGTTTGCAGGGGATAAGAACCCCCAAAAATGGCTACTGGCAAATGCCATAAATTATATGAACTGATTATAGACAAACAATGTCACGGCTTTCATAAAAAGAGTTTGGTTGAAAATGGTTTTATATTTAAGGCTAACGCTGGTCTAGAGTTAGTTAATATTTTATTAACATATATTATTTCAGTGCATAGTGCACAGATTTGATAAAACACAGGCATTGATTTTTAAGCCAAAATAAAATAGGGTTAAACAATTTCCTATTGCTGCTTTGCAGACACAGTTTTTACCACAAATCAGTGAAACACTCTACCAAAATCAATTCACTGTTATTATTCTGAATTTTTTTAGAGGAACAGTATATGTATTTTCTAAATGGCACTGATTGCCTTAACCACCATTGCTTCAAGGCTGTCACAATAGGGTAATCTTTTACTTCAGTCAATTAATCCATTTTTATTTTAGAGTTTACAGCTGTAATAATGATCTTCCTCATTACAAGATACGTTGCAGAGCAAACTAGGTTCCAGTACGAAAATGATAAACCAATAAATGCAATTACAATTAATAATGTACAAAGAAACATTTAATATTAATAGAGGAGAAATGGAAAGGACCCGTTATGAATTTTGAAGAATGAAGCACACATTTTTCCTATTTTTTAAATAAATCTAAACATTGAATTAATGTTTTCAATGTTTACAGTGTAAAAACAAAAAAAGATAGATAGATAGCCCGGCCACAGACAGACACAACAACACTGTGTCAAAAACACACACGTTTATTCAGCAACCACTATTTACAATATTTACAAGTATGCAGTTCTTGGCTCCTTTGACCACCTCCACTCCTGCCCCGCAAGCTCCGTCCTTCTTTCACCCGACACCGGTTCTCCGAATGGAATGAGGCAGTCCCATTTATGCAGCCCCGGATGTGCTCCAGGTGCCTGATGACCGACTTCTGGCAGCACTCCAGACATAAACCATCCCTGGTTTGTCAGCACTTCCTGGTGTCCCGGAAGTGCTGTCCCCCAGGGATCAAGGACCGGCCAGGTACCCAGGGAAAGGTGCCGCTCTCCCGGTTCCTCCTTCCTCCAGGCATCCCGGCGGGGCAGGGTTCCTGGCTGTCCATCACAATAGATAGATAGATAATTTTTCCCCATGGAGAAATTTGGCTTTTACAGAAACTAACACTTCTCACTAAGTGGCAATTTGGGAAAATTCAATATATACTAAAAATTTGCCCTTAAAATTCCTCACAATATGAAATTATGGAACTGGACTTGAACAAATATTAAAGCCTGTCTGTGCAATAAAGTGGAGGCCATTCTCCTACAATACCAGTGGTAATAATAGTGTGAATTATCACAAAAATGTGTTCTTAATTGGTATTGTCTCTAATATAATACAATTTCATAATTTCCAGTCTACTTTTCCTGCTGAGGGTCACCGTATTCACGTCCAACAACTCCCTCCAGTTTCTTCTGGGAAATTCACAAATTCTCACAGGCCAGTCGAAATGTAAAATCCCTCTATTGTGTCTTGGGTCAACCCTGAGTCTTCTACCAGTGGTGTGTACCTTATTCACCTCCAAAGAGAGGTCCCTAGTTACATCCTTACTACATGCTCAAATCAGCCAGAATTACTCTTATTTATTGATTCAGAGAAAAAGCAGTTCTAATATGAAGTCCTCCTGTAATGCTGAATCCTGTCATGAAAATGAGTTTAGTAGCCCTGAACAAAAACCTGATTTCAGCAGACAGAATAGCCCTATACACTTTAGAATTCATCCTGATACTTCTGCCAGCAGTCAAATAATAAATAAACACTAGTGATTGACTTCCAGTCAAAGCCATACATGATCATGCCATAAAACTCCACCATGTTTCACAGAGGATTTGGTACACTATAGATTATGAGCCATTTGTTATCTTCTCCATTATCATCTCTTTCCAACATTCTGTTAGTCCTAGGGTGTTGTACTATGTTAGCCATTATGGATTTAGTGAGAAGTCAAGCAAAATGACACCTTTTATTAGCTAACTAAAAGGATTACAATATGCAGGCTTTTGAGGCAATCTTGCCTGAAGAAGAGACAGGAGTTACCTCGAAAGCTTGCATATTGTAATCCATTATGTTAGCTAATAAAAGGTGTCATTTTGCTTGACTTCTCACTAAAACATTCTGGTATCTATTGATCTTAGTTTCTGTTGTCCAAATAAAACTGTTCCAGAACTGGACAGGCTTTTAAACAACTTTTCTGGCAAAGTCTAATCTGTCCTTCCTATGCTTGAGGTTTACCAGTGGTTTGCACCTTATGGTAAACTCTGTCTTTACTTTCATGAAGTCTTCTCTTGATTGTACACTTCTAGATAGTAGCAATGATAAGTCTACCTCCCAGACAGTGTTCTTAATTTGGCTAAATGTTCTGAAGGTGTTCTTCTTCACCAAGGACAGAATTCTGCAATCATCCAGCACAGTTGTCTTCTGGGGTTTTCCAGACCTTCTGGTGTTAAAGAGTTCACCAGTGTGTTCCTTCTTAAGAATGCACCAAATGGTTTATTTGACCTCTCCTGGGGCCTCATGTATAACGCCGTGCGTAGAACTCACACTATAACATGGAGTAAGCACAAAAGCGGGAATGTGCGTATGCACAGAAAAATCCAGATGCAGGAATCTGTACGTACGCAAACTTTCACGTTCTTCCGCTACATAAATCCCGATCAGCGTGAAAAGTAACGCACGTGCATGTGCCTTCTGTCCCACCCTAACTCCTCTCAGAATTATGCCTCTTTGAATATCTTAAAGGGTTATTTAAGCTCAGCCTTCTGTGAAAAGACAATGGGAAAAACACGGGGAAAAATAACAATTTCAGCGAATACCAAGTGGAGGCAAAGGAAAAATGTACTATTTGTTGGTTTAAACAGTGATATAAACAACAAAAGGAAGTTGATCAAGTGACAGAGTGTTGGAGAAACTCAAAAGCTCAAGTTCACAAAGTCGTACAGTGCCCAAAATAAAAAAAAAGAAGTCACATATCAAAGTCACCGTGAAAAGGCATGTCGTAGCCCACCGTCTGAGTGTCATATGAAAGCTTATTAGGGTACAGACAAAAAAAAATAGGCACACAGTGGGGAAAAAAGCACGAAATGTCAACTTTAATCTCGAAATTTCCACTTTAATCATGTAGTTTATTTTGCCATTAAAGTAGAACATCGTAAAGTTCATCTTAAAATCGTTTAATTTACCAGTTTATCAAATCCCATCGTAACTAAAGTAGCACGTTAAATGCTTTGTTCTGTATTTGATCTTCTTTGTGCTCTGTGTGTGAATCACTACCTGCTTCTTAAATGGGCTTTCTCTTTCTCCGACAGGACACATAATCCATTGCATTCGCGATATTACAGCTCTCTGAATAATTAAAATACTGAGATGTATATGTGATATCTTGTTCATGATAGGAATGAAAGCATGTTATTAAACATGGGAACACGGTGGTGCAGTGCTTGTTCATGTGTTACACAAGAGGCTTGCTGCGCCATGCGCAACCTTCGATGAAATAATTTATTACAGAAGTACTGTTTCTTTCAAACGTACTAACCTCCAATTCATGTCCTTACTTTTCTTTCTCCAAATACCCAATCGCCACACAATCAGCTCTGTAATAGATGTGAAGCCATCTGTAAGCTTAGAACGGCGATTCTTCGAAACATTTAAGGAACATTGAAATATCTTCGTAGTACATGTTTAATTATTCTATCCTTCTATCCTTCCAGTGTCGCGTCAGCACCAGCAAGAATACAACGCAAAGCAGAAACAATCCCTGAACTAGCTAGCGCTGCAGCACTGTGTCCTCACATGTTTAAATATTAACAATTCAGATTATTTAAATGAAGTTAAAGTTTAATCTGCATAATATAATCAACATATTTTGCTGCATTTCATCTTAAAAATGATATCGTCATCATATGTAAATACGCACTTTATAAAGTGGCGCAGATTGTTCAATATTATAACTGTAGTGCAAGTTTACAGTGGGGTAATTGTACTTAAGTACAAACAGTTCTACAAGGAGCACTTGATGGACTGATTGAGTGCGTTTATAGTTCTTGGGATGAAACTTTTTCTGAACCGCGAGGTCTGTACAGCAGGAAAGGCTTTGAAGTGTTTTGCCATGGTTGAGGTAGTGTGTGCTTGAAACTGTATACCGATTATTCTCTTTCCAATCAACTGCTGCTGTGATTCCCCACTCAGATACGGTGATATAAATACTCTGAGTGGTACAGTGAGAGTAATATGGAAAAAGATGATCCGCTGTGGCAACCATTAATGGGAGCAGCTGAAAGAAGAAGAAGATGATGTAGTGAGAGTAATAACGCTAAAACAGTTATGGTATTTGGAATACTATGGCTATTCCCTGGACCATTATATTGCTACAGGTTAATTACAATCAGATGCATTACACTAATAAACAATATGCAGTTAATTTCAGTGTATTTATAAAGCCGCGTCAGGAATGTGGGTCTAAGAAAGAAAGGGTAACCACACAGGAACAGTAGCACTGCTTTGATGCTGGGTGCCGCCAGTCTGCAAAACCGAGCGGAGAAATTGCGTACACCAGGGTATGAGGTACCGTGGAAATGTGCGGGGGCTTTACAACAAGTTTAGGTTTTATACATCGCGATTTGAGCGTGGAAACGTTTGTACGCAACATTTCTGTGAGTACGCACCGTTTATACATGAGGCCCCTGGTTTTTCTGCAATCTTTTTAAAGGATTTGTTTTGTTTTCTCAGCTCACATGATGGACTGTTTCTATTTGCATGGACAGCTCTTTGGACCTCAGAGTTCACAGTGACAGCTTCCAAATGCAAATTCCATACTTGTAATTAATTCCAGACCTATTATCTGCTTAATACTGAATGAAATAATGAGGGAACTGCTCACAAATGGCTATGAAGCAGCTTGTCAGTCAAATGTCCATTTAGTTTTGAGCCCCTGGAAATGCAGCTAATACGATATTTTTAGAAAACCCCTTAAATTAAAGCTGAAAGTCTACACTTCAATCACATAATGATTGCTTTATTTCAAATCCATTTGTGAGGGCATACAGAAGCAAAAATTATGAAGAATATGTCACTGTCCAAATAGTTATGGACCTGACTGTAGCTGGTATTTTCTAATTAGTTCCACATCCACCATCTCCTTTCCCACCAGAGAAGTTATAATCCAAATGTCAAACACCAGTTTCCATTAGAAAGGTTTATTAGGCCTACTGTAGACCTACTGCTATTGCTTGCGACCTGAAAGGCACTGTACCTGCCTGTCATTATTTGCTTTGTGTTGGTTTCACACTTAATTTATTGGACTGAATTTAACCAAGAAATGCAAGTTATCATATTCATACCGCCACTCTCAAGGCTTGCTTCAAAAGTGGATTCCAGCAACCTTCTAGCAGGCCATACTCTCTTTGGTTTGAACAGAACTATCATAAGGGTCATTTATTTATTGTTCTTCATCTGACCCTTCCCCTAAGGTCAATATGCCTTTGGTAACTCTATCCAAAGTAAATATCTAAAAACAACCAACTCTAAAGATCTTTGAGATGCAAAACTCCCCAACCCCCTTCCACGTTCAAATTCCTAAAAGAGAACAATATAACATATATCTTAGTTATTTTGGAATAGGTTTTTTTCCCATTATAGAGTCACAGGGACCAAAAGCTTTTCCCAGTATTTAGTACAAGGAAAGAGACAATCATGCTCTTGCCAAAGGTATTAAGCGTGGCACTGTGATCTGTGATGGTTGTTTCATACCCATTTAAAAAAAAATAATGTGTATTTGCTGAAGCCACACAAACCAGCTGACAGACACAACCTGACAAGGAGATGAGAAGACACAAGTGGAAGATGACTCAAGCAGTCTATTTAAAAGTGCTGATGTGCTCTGTTTGGAGATAATCAATATATGGACAGGGGTCACTGTCAGCTATGCAGAGGGTTAGGGTGTTAGGGTTCTCAGATTGTCTTCACAGGTGGTGCAGTGGTAGTGCTGCTGCTTTGCAGTAAGGAGACTGTGGAAGATTGTGGGTTTGCTTCCCAGTTCCTCCCTGTGTGGATAGAGCTTTGAGTACTGAGAAAAGCGCTATATAAATGTAATGAATTATTATTAAATTGACACTGCCATGCAAGCAGACAGAGTATTAAAGGAGAGGAGGTATGCCCAGTGGTCTAATGGTCAATCTATGGTTTGCAGTAACAGTGTACTATTTTCTATTCATGCTTGCCAGCAAAAAATTGTACCCATGTTTGGAAGTTGCAGGCTCATATGTTAGGAACCTTGAACTGAAGAGGAAACATAAAAGTTCAGTCAACTGCACTGAACCTCAGAGCTGATGGAAGACATCACTCCTGCCCGTTCCAAGGACAAAATGCTTTCCCACACTCTCTCTCGAAGTTGGACAGCGCCGACTGCAGGAAGCTTTGACTGCATCACGTTTTGGCCAGTAGCTCTCCTTCGAATATAATATTTTAAGAGTTAATCCAATGTTAAACAGAAGCTAAGTATAATTTGTCATTAGTTACCGATTCCTTGTTCCTTTTAGAATCATAGCCATACCACTAGGGAAAGATTTGGGTTTAGTAAATGCTGCAGTCTCTAATCAACCTATTCCCAGGGAGTGTGCGCCCCCTGCTGGATATAGATGACTAGCCATAAAAGGGCACCCACATACAATTATACTGGGCCATATTTATATGTGCCAATTAACCCAATATGCACATCTTTAGGAGAGATTTGAGAATTTCTACACGAACTTGAGTAGAACATTCAAATTCTTCACAGATGATGACCTAGTTGATAATCAGACTCAGATTAATGGAAGGCAAAGGCATTAACCACTTAGTCAACTTGTAGTTCCTCTTTAACCAGAATTGTTAGATATACCCTATCTATATAACAATACAAGGAAAGTTGTGAAAATAGAAAACTATGAAAGATGCTGTATAACTCAAAGTTAAAATAAGCAAAATGGACATTTTTTTGTAATGCTACAGTCATATGAAAAAGTTTGGGAACCCCTCTTAATTCTTTGGATTTTTGTTTATTATTGGCTGAGCTTTCAAAGTAGCAACTTCCTTTAAATAAATGACATGCCAAATGGAAACAGTAGTATTTCAGCAGTGACATTAAGTTTATTGGATTAACAGAAAATATGCAATATGCATCATAACAAAATTAGAAAGGTGCATAAATTTGGGCACCCCAACAGAGATATTACATCAATACTTAGTTGAGCCTCCTGTTGCAAATATAACAGCCTCTAGACACCTCCTATAGCCTTTGATGAGTGTCTGGATTCTGGATGGAGGTATTTTTGACCATTCTTCCATACAAAATCTCTCCAGTTCGGTTAAATTTGATGGCTGCCGAGCATGGACAGCCTGCTTCAAATCATCCCATAGATTTTCGATGATATTCAAGTCAGGGGAATGTGATGGCCATTCCAGAACATTGTGCTTCTCCCTCTGCATGAATGCCTTTGTAGATTTCAAACTGTGTTTTGGGTCATTGTCTGGTTGGAATATCCAACCCCTGCGTAACTTCAATTTTGTGACTGATGCTTGAACATTATCCTGAAGAATTTGTTGATATTGGGTTGAATTCATCCAACCCTCGACTTTAACAAGGGCCCCAGTCCCTGAACTAGCCACACAGCATGATGGAACCTCCACCAAATTTGACAGTAGGTAGCAGGTGTTTTTCTTGGAATGCGGCGTTCTTCTTCTGCCATGCAAAGCGCTTTTTGTTATGACCAAATAACTCAATTTTTGTCTCATCAGTCCAAAGCACTTTTTTCCCGAAATAAACCTGGCTTGTCTAAATGAGCATTTGCATACAACAAGCGACTCTGTGGCATGAGTTCAGAAAGGGCTTCTTTCTCATCACCCTGCCATACAGATGTTTTTTGTGTAAATTACGCTGAATTGTAGAATGATGTACAGATACATCATCTGCAGCAAGATGTTCTTGCAGGTCTTTGGAGGTGATCTGTGGGTTGTCTGTAACCATTCTCACAATCCTGCGCATATGCCGCTCCTGTATTTTTCTTTGTCTGCCAGACCTGCTGGGTTTAACAGCAACTGTGCCTGTGGCCTTCCATTTCTTGATTACATTCCTTACAGTTGAAACTGACACTTTAAACCTCTGAGATAGCTTTTTGTAGCCTTCCCCTAAACCATTATACTGAACAATCTTTGTTTTCAAGATCTTTTGAGATTTGCTTTGAGGATCCCATGCTGTCACTCTTCAGAGGAGAGTCAAAGGGAAGCACAACTGACAATTGACCACCTTAAATACCTTTTCTCATGATTGGACACACCTGTCTATGAAGTTCAAGGCTTAACAAGCTAATCCAACCAATTTGTTGTTGCAAGTAATCAGTATTGAGCAGTTACATGCATTCAAATCAGCAAAATTACAAAGGGACCCAATTTTTTGCACAGCCAGTTTTTCACATTTGATTTAAATTTCATACAACTAAATACTGCTTCACTAAAAATCTTTGTTCGGAAAACACCCCAGTACAGTACTCAGATATTCCTAGGAAATGAAAGACATACCTCTGTTATCTTTTTTGTTGAAAGTAGAGTAAATTATTATGCAGGCTGAGAGTGGTTCCGAAACTTTTTCATATGACTGTATTTAGGAAGTGTCAATGCCTTCTCAGTTTTTTATTGTAACAGAGATGACCTGCACATTAAGGTCAGACTGTTCCATTAGGAGAGACACTATTTGTAGTCTACTTTTGGTGTTAGTGCATTGCTGCAAGACCTCATTATCTCTGCATTCCAGAGTGAATCTATTGTCCTCAAGGCTTTCTTGATGTGTGTGTGTGAGAGAGTGTGCATCCAGTTGTGGCAATGTGCACTGAAGACGAAAGGCAGAAGACAAGTAACCTCTCTGTGTTTCAGATTGAACGTAATGGACATTCAGGTTGAAACATGACTCGTGACCTTGAGAAGTATATATTGCAGCAGAAGCAAATAAAGAAGTATAGGTTTTGCTTAAATGATCAGAATTTTGCTCTGCCCATTACTCTTATTATAGATAATCAAATCTGATTACTATAAGTTTGTGGTTTGCAATTACCAAGAATATAACTTTCTTTGGAGGCTATTATTCTGTTATAAAGTAACAACTAAGCATAGTGAAAATGAGTCATGTAACATGAAAAAATACTCGTAGCACTAATGCATTTTCACAAAGTCTATATGCAAATGGTTTCTAACTTTGTGTTTCATTAAGATAGCTAAGTTCTTTAATGACTTTAATTTAGGACATTGCGATATATTCATTCTATTGTTTTACTGAGGTCACATTAATTTCAAGAAATTAGATGCCATATTTTTATTCAGCCAGTGTTTTTTTCCAGTAATTCAACATCCCTCAGAATTGTTCAGCTAATCTAAGGCACATTTTTGTTTAATTGATGCTTGTTTCAGCAAGTGAAGTGAACCAAATAGATGAATCAATTAAACAAATTGCTCAGGTTCCAGTAAATTGAATCAGATTGCTAAAATGATTTGCTCAACAAGAACAAACTGATTTGCAGGCAATTATGTGTGGTAAGGCAGCACAAAATACTTTTTATTCTTTATTAATTCCCATATCCTGTTACAGGAACTCTGACACTTTGGTATGCTGTACATTTTCTTCTAGTGCAAATCAATGCAAAACAACTACTAAACTCAAAACCATCAAATTTTTTATTCTGTAGTCTATTTTTGGGCATAAAAAAAGAAAGACAAACAAGAGGAAAGGAACATCCATCAGAGGCTGTTATTTCAAAACCACTTGAATTTACAGAGACACAAAACATGAAACATGCTAGTGGAGGAATCAGTTACATCACACACTACTAAAAAGGGCCAGCATAGCGGGTGAGTGGATAACACTATTGACTTCATAAATTCACCATCCTTAAAAATAAACTGGTATAAGTTAATCGATGACTGCACATTGATTCCTCATGAGTGGGGCCTGCAAAGAACTGCTGCTTCATCCAGGTCTGTTTTCCATCTTGTCCTCAGCGTTGTTGGAACAGAATCCAGCCCCCAACCCCCAAAAAAAATATTAAGAGGATTAAGTGGACGTGAGATTGTTAATTCTGAAAAGGACGACTAGAACACTGAAGTGATGTTACTGTGAAAATATTTAATATTTTGCTTTTTTTATATTCTGATCACTTTATTTTCTTCAAGTTGCAGAAATTAGGAAACATGTATGCTAAAATAATTTTAAAGATAGTAAAAAAGTAACGGTTAAATGTATGAAAGACGATTCTAAAATCAAGGCATCCAAATAAAAGGAGGACCATAGTTGTACTGTATATGCGGATGATTTTTTTTTTTTTTTTTTTCCTTTCCCCCCTGGACCTCTGGCCAAAACATTGGACTTATTATAATCATGAAATACTTAATAATGCATCCATAATTAAGGACTCTACTTTGTCTTTTACTTATGTATCTGTACTAAGTCTGTACAGATTTATTCTTATTTACTTTTTGAGGTTTCATTTATTCATTTATATACTTATTTCTAATTTAATGTTTTTCTTTTTCTGTCTTGCAATTTTTTCTTTAACCTCTTGCACAGCATTTTCAGATATGTGCCTTGTACTAAAATATGCTATCAAAACATATTTAGTTGTTGATTTTAAATGCCAAATAAATATTTCCTAATGAACTTTAAAATAATAAAAGCTTCCACTTATAGTTTAATATTATTATCCATAGGAATACTTAGTGTATGTTAATTATAACAATGAATTCTATATTTTGCTTTGCGCCCTGCCCCATAATAATGTATCATCTATTGGGAAGGAGTGAAAGCTTTGGATTCATCAAAAATTTTCGATCTCTGTTTTTTTTCTGATGGATCGCGACATTTTAGGGTCCCAAAAACATTGATATCTCAATGATGGAGGTGTGCCTGTGTGTCTGTGTGTAACAGTTTCTTGAGGATGGTCTACAGCTAAAACAGCTGAATGGAAAAATACCATACTCGAAACTTAAGCCTATTATGAGATGACGATGTGCTGATTAGTGCTGAAGAGAAAGAGGCACTCTAGAGGAACCCTCAAATACTGTGATTCTGCAAATAAATGATGCATTCTTCTCATCAATTGCTATCGTAATGACCTATTTTATGATCGGAAAGGTCAGTATCAGAACAGTAAATTACTGAAATGTTACAGAATAGTTTGGGTAACTTGGTTCCTAGGGTACAAAGCCTGCTGACGCTCACTACAAATTTTTTTCACTTGAGTCCTTTTTTCTGTATTTGTGAAACAACAGTTTATGTTTTTCCATCCCTCCTGCAAACAGTAGTGAAATCAAACTGCATGTCAGCCACTGAAACACTGAGTGTCATCACTTTACACACATCCTAATTTGGCTGTTACATGGAGAGATCTGTTCTGATGGGAACTTCAGCTCTAGGTTCACATCACTGTGGTGTTATGGGTCCACAGCTCTCCAGCAAAGGCCAGTTCGTTTTAAATAAATAATCGCCACGCTCGCGGCTTAGCGAGGGGGCGTGGTGACTGTAGCAAGCCGCAGGGCGATCTGCGGTGTGGGCGTTTCTCACCTAAGTGCACAGGTGAGAGACTGCTCGCATTCGTGATTGTTCCTGTGGCTAATGGGCTGCAGCTGCCATGTCCTCTCCGCATATATAGAGAAGCGCGAGCCGGTTAGGGGAGAAAAAAGAAAAGAAGGAAAGAGAGAACGGGAGGTGGTAGGAGAAGACAGGAAGCAGGTGGAGAGAGCTGGTGTGAGGAAGAAGAACAAGCGAGGGAGAAAGCAGGCAGCTGGGAGGAGAGCCCACGAGGGGAGTGTTTGGCCGACACTCAGTGGGGCTGAAGAAAGTGGTCGCTCCAGCTGAGCGACTTAGGAGCTGGAGTGACCAGTAGAAGCGTCGACTGACTGTAGAAGGCAGCGGGAGTCGATGAGGCTTTGTACTGGTGTAGCCTCAGTGTGAGCGCCTTGGCCGCTGGGGAATGGTCCAAAGTCTTGGTCTGGTTGGGAGCCTGACGAAGCCAAGGGTTGGAGGGTTACCGGACCTGAGTGAAGGGCAGCTGATCCTGCAGGTAGGCAACTCTCCTGTAGAGCAGTCCAGATGGGTGTAGCAGGGGAGCCGCCATGGAAACAGAAGACACCGGACTTTTGGTTTTAACATATTGCTTCCTGTGCTATTTTACCTCGTGGTTTTTAGAGGAGTTTTTTCTATTGGTTTTAACCTCCACGTTTCACGTTTCATTTTATTAGATTATTTATTTATTTAAAAAAGACATTGAACTGCACAGCACTTTGTTTGCACTTTGGATTTGTTGTTTAAATAAAAGCACTTTTGCACAATTATACATCATCCCCTTGCTCATTGTTATTGCCTCACTGTCTAGCTCATCGGTGACATTACCGACGGTGTTGAGTTCAAGGGCTCCCTAACAGCCGATGGGAGCACGGAGCTGAACCCGCATTGTCACAATCACTCAAAACTAACTTCTCCACCAACAATTTTTGGGAAGAGACCCAAAATTAAACCTATAGAAACAAAATAGAAATATACAGGAAACATACTGTAAGAGGATAGCTTCCTGGAAAATCACCAATCACTCCAGGGTTGAACTGGACAGCTTTGGATTATCAGACTAGATAAATCCATATCATGTGGAACTATACACATGTAAACTGAAATTAAAATGTCATTAACCAAGTTCCTGACAATAGAAAGCAAATATTTTATTAATCTTAGATAGTCCTAGATCAGAGAATCACACCAATTCAGGAAGAGAGGAAACATTTTTAATACTGTTCATTGACAAAATCCATATTGCTATAGAAATGCCAGTCCATCATATATTGACTCATATATCTTATATGGAATATTTAACTTTTTACAATATTTAAATTATATATTCTTTTCCACCTTGCTGTTTAAATATTATTTATTTCTCATGTATTTAGTATTATTTATTGTCTATAGGCAGGTGTTTCATGCACACTCTGTCTAGTAATACATGGGGAACTGTACAAATGCAGACACGCATATGAAAGAAGAAAGTAAAAGAAATGCGAGTTTTCACATTGTATAGTCTGAACTGACAGACTATAAATCTCATGTAAGCCATTCTTAATAGGGTACTGTATTATAGAAATTAGGGTAACAAAGGAATTTACCCCAGCAACAATGGGTGCAAGGGAGGGCTCCCACACACATACTGTATATGCCCACACTCACTTGCACAGGGCCAGGTTAGCCTTGTCAGTTACCGTTGCATACACCAGATTAGGATATACAGGAGAAAAACACGTTTGACTGAGGAAAACTTGCTGTCTCCAAACAGGAAGTGACTGGAATAGAATTAGAACATGGAGCTGTGAGGCAGCAGCACATACTGTACAACCTACAAACAATTAATAAAAGTTTACTTCCACCAAAAACACAAACCTGATGATATAAATATTGACTGAGAAAATAATTGCTATGGTTTGTTTTTTGTCTGCTCCAATAATAATTTGAATTTTACATTTTATATACTGCATCATAGCTATTTTGTAAAACTATTTATGATAGTTCTAGCTAAGAAAGGCACTCTATAAAATTAACATTGATTACATGATTACTCAATTTATGGCCCGTTAGTAAAATACAAGCTTCACATTATGCTACAATACTTTGCAAAGCGCATTAAGATATGGAAGCAATCCTATCATTTTCATCACCTTTTTGATCTGCATCAAGTATCGTTGTGATTGCAATCTGTTATTCTGAACATGTCTTTTGCTTGTGAGCATAAACAAGGTTTCATAAATTCCTTGGTTTAATTAAACCATTATATTTGTGCTCCTTTTTTTCTAATAAAATACTTTAATGTTTGTAGACTTCCCTTTTTGTCCTTAACACACCCTGATGATTATTATATTAACATAAAGGCTTGCAGTTTATTTAAAAGAATCAGAACTCCAGAAGATTAAACACTAAAAACACATTCTAAAGGAAAGGTGAAATACAAAATCAAAGTCAAAAAACCTTAAAAGTTACACAAAATGATCAACTGTCCGTAAAACCTACTAAAAGGGAAGATAAAGGACACAAACCAAATTTAATGCCAATCCACTCCTTTTTATAGTAATGCAGGTGCTACAAAGATGACAGCACAGAAAGGATTAGCAAACAAACACAAGACATTTAACCAGTAAAGAAAGCAAATCATGCCTCAGCCGGGACTCCTACCCTGCCTGGGGTTCAAATTCATGTTTTATGCCTCTTCTGTACATTTTTGACTCTTTGATTTATGTTGATGATGTACATTATTCTTTGTTTTTGATTTTGTTTATGTAAATAAGCTGCCTGTGTTATGCTCCATGTGTTTTTTATCACTACCTATCACTACCAGTAACTACCCTACTTCCTTACAAATTCAGAGGGTCTCCCACAACTCCTGACGGTTCATTTCAAACATGCCAGGGAGTGATGACTTTACTTGTATTTTTTCTGTGCTTATTGTAATTATAGATTACTTGATTTTTTGTTTGTTTTTAAACTTTGCCTTTGCATGGCGCTTTTGATCATTATTTGCCTTGATTTGCTTTGCTGGCAACTCATTTATACCTTTTGTGCTCTTTGGAGTTTCATAGTGAGTATTTTTCCGATAGCAAATCTTTTTCTTTATAAAGACTCTGTTAGTCCTTCTTAATAGCCAGGGTTTGACGATGATAACAGACTCTAGTGCTTTTGGGACTCCAAATCCACAACATTTGAAAAGTTCAAACTGAAACAAAATGAGAAAAAAATGCAATGAGTACAAAGGGTACAAAAACAAAAGTCAGGAGTGAAATTCAGACTGAACCATAGAATTTAATATAGGAGGCAATATCTTGGATGCAAATCCCACACCTTGTTGTTGAGTTTGTACCTATGCAAATGTGAGTTTTCCTATCACATTCCCAAAGGCATGCATGTTAGGGTGACTGGCAATTTCAAACTAGGCAATAATAAAATATATTATAATATATATGTCTTTCTTCTGTCATTATGTGGGTTTGCAAAATACACGGATAGATGGAATATAAAACGTGTGACTCTTTAATAATACATTTTATTTATATAGCACCTTTCCCATGCTCAAGGCACTTTTACTGAGTATGTGTGTTTCATTTCAGCAGCAGTCCAGAATAGAAATAAGATTACCTATAGTTAGAGAAATATTTTTTGTGACAAAATGTTTAAATCACCTACCTCAGTATAATTGTTTAATACTATATAAAAGTACATTAAAAGAAAAGTAACTGGATCTATGCAACTTTATTAAGAATTTATTCTTAAAAATGTTATCGGAATACTAGTTTGTGTGAAGTAGATGTTTTTTAAATTAGCTACCTTAATTCCATGCCATATATTCTTGCCTTTCCATTAACATTTGTGTCTTGAGAGACACTATCAAACCCTCTTAAATTATTTATCATTATGTAACTGAAATAGTTTTGAATTTCCTTGAAAAGTACTTTTCTCTCATTATTTCTTTGGTAATCAATCATTCTATCTAACATTCCAGTCTTTATGAAACTTCTTAATCATATTAATTAAAAACAAACCAGGTGGGTTTAAGCAGAAAAAAATCAGTTTATGAGGATTTTATATTTAAGTTTCTATCCTAAACCAGAAAGTGTGGATATTTGAATTCTATTTGTTCTCAGAAACAGGCCTTTTTCATTGAATTCCTCTTTAGAGTATTAATGTTATTTTTACATTTATTGGTGAAATTGATTGCAATTTAAACCAAACATTTGTATTAGGCAGTTTTCTGTGTATATTTTCATTAGTTTTATGTTTACTTATAATAAAGCAAAACACCAAACTTGTTAGCAAACATATTCTTATCCATTCATCCATTATCCAACCCACTACATCCTAACTACAGGGTCACGGGGGTCTGCTGGAGCCAATCCCAGCCAACACAGGGCGCAAGGCAGGAAACAAACCCTGGGCAGGGCGCCAGCCCACCGCAGAGCGCACACAGACACACACCAAGCACACACTAGGGACAATATAGAATCGCCAATGCACCTAACCTGCATGTCTTTGGACTGTGGGAGGAAACCGGAGTACCCGGAGGAAACCCACGCAGACACGGGGAGAACATGCAAACTCCACGCAGGGAGGACCCGGGAAGTGAACCCGGGTCTCCTAACTGCGAGGCAGCAGCGCTACATATTCTTATCTGAAAATATTTTTCTCTGTTAAATCAACCTTTTTTTTAAAAAGCAGATTTATAACAATATTTTTTACTGCTGTCATAAAGTGGGGTTTTGCTTCTACTACTCAGAACATTACATTTCTTACACCATCTATGGCGATTTACTGCACTCATTATTTTTACCACCTTTCTAATGTCACTACTGAAATGTTTTTCTAAGCTCTTATTTCATATGTATCCCTTTGCTAATTAAAGCAAATGTTGAAACCACCCTTTGCATACATAATATAGGTGTAAAATATGCCATGTAATGAAGTCTGGAATTCTGAACAGCAGTTTTTTTGATTATAGCTAGGATCACCAGACATCCTGCGTTTCTGTGTACAGTCCTGTATAACCCCTTTAAATTTAAGTTTCTCACCCTATTTAAAAAAAATATATTTTTTTTTTCCTGTATTTTAGTGATTTATGTAAAGTACATTGTTGCGCAGAGACTCTTGCTTGCTATACATCGGTTTAATATGTACAATCACCTATCACATCAGTGAAATTAAAACACTGATTCTCACCAATCTGATCTCCTGTGATTGCATGCTGTCAAGACAGCTTACTTCAGCAATGTATGTATCCTATAAAGGATCACATTAAGTACAAAATACAATCCTCAGACAGAGCATCCAATTTAGCTCCTACAGCTAAGAAAGAGCTTTTTAAAATCTGCCTTTTTACATTATAGCACAGTTGATGGGAACATTTCTTATTGGTTTTGTCTTCAGATTTGTGGTTAATAGACAGTGTCCCAAGAGTTGTTCTGTTATTCTGTTTTTGTTATTTCTGGTTTGACAAAATATATATGATTTAAAGACTTTAAAAGATTAGATTCAAAATGCGACTTTGTTGCCTCCAGTAGGCTCTAACTCTGGGCAAATTTAATGTACACATTTTTACTCAAATAACTTAAATATACTGACTTCCTGAATGGGTGCATGCTCCCAGCCCCTCTCTATATAATATCATACCTTCCAAACTCTACTACTGAATTATGGAGCAGTTTCTTCCAAAAGCCTAGACAGCCTGTCATCATCTTCTGATGTCTTCTAATGCTGTGATTCTCACTGCTCTAAAGACTTGTAATGTAACTCTTGATGAACTGTCATTTAGCTTATGACTCCTACATCACTGGAGTTCTCTGCCTAACTTTGTCAGTTTTCACATTTCAGTTACACTTGAAATCCCACCATTCTTCTCTTACATTTTATTTTATTATACCAGTAACTACATTTTCTATTCTGAATGTTCACTTCTACGCTAGCCCTGATTGTACTGTATTTTTAGTTCATAATGACACTCTACTGTTATTCAATATTAGCTCATGCTTACTTTTATTGTTTGTGTTCTTCTAAGTTATCATTTATTAAGTGCCTTTGTAACCCTAATAGTATCTATAAAAATGGTTTACTCCTTGGAAATTTTCACATTTTATTATAAAACATTGAATTACAGTGGATTTATTTTGCCCTTTTTGATACTGATCAACAAAAAAAACTCTTTAATGTTCAGGTGAAAACAGATCTCTGCAAAGTGATCTAAATTAATTGCAAATTTAAAACACAAAATAACTCATCACATAAGTGTTCACTCCCTTCGAGCCTTTATTTAGTAGATTCACCTTTGACAGCCTTGACAGCACAGGTTTCTGTGACAGGTTTGCATACTTTCTTGCCAAAACCGTTCCAGCTCTGTCAAGTTGCTGGCAATTGTGAGTGAACAGCCTTTGTCAGGTCCAGACGAAAATCCTCATTTGGACAGAGATCTTAACTGTGACTCAACCATTCAGGATATTAACATTAGTGTTTTTAATCCAGCGCTGTGCAGCTTTGGATTTATACTTGGGGTTCACTGCCTTGCTGGAAAATAAATCTTCACCCAAGGTGCAGGTTTCTTGCAGACTGCATCAGATTTTCTCCAGGAATTCATAGTATTTTGCTACATTCGTTTTACCGTCTACCCTCACCAGCTTCCCAGGGCCTGCTGCAGAGTACCATTCTTACAGCATGCTGTTACCATGCTTCACGGTGTCAATGGTGTGGTTTTGATAACATACACGGTTTGGTTTACAATAAACACAGTGTTTAGTCTTGTGACCAAAGAGACCATATGACCTTCTTCAGGAGTCTCCCATGTGCCTTCAACAGAGTTATCCTAGACCCCTTGGTGGGTTCCCTCACTAGTTTTCTTCTTGCACAATCACTCAGTTTTTGTGGACGGCCTGCTCTAGGCAGATTGACAACTATGCTATACACTTTTCTTAATATTTGACTTAACTGGACTGATATTCAATGACTTGGATATTTTCTTGAATGTGAGATATTAGTTTAACTTTTTGAGGGCTGAATATTATTTCCAAATAACACAGTTTTCTGAAAAGCACACAAAGCAAAGGTTTCACACAGCTATAAAACATCTGTTGCTGCATGCTGTGGCCACCAGTTTGGCAAGAATCCGGTAGCGGTCGCAATCGCAGTGCACTGTAATCTAGTTTGTACCTCAAGAAAAGGTAAGTGACAGTCCTCTCAGGCAAACATTGTCATAGGCGTGTCAGCTACACAAATTTGCTCAGTACCACTGTCAGTTGATGCTGGCACCTCACATTAGTTTTCGATCACTTGTATCAAAGTGACAAATCACAATCCAATTCAGTGATAATATGCAAAATATCATTCATTGAGTATTTTTGCTTTATGCATTCGCTTCAATCTCTCACCAGATGTCTATGCCATTTCTGCTGTTGTTTGATCCTTGCTACTCATGTGAGCACAGGGAATCTCAAGCAAACCAATGAAGCTAAGTTATCTTTCCATTTACAGTTGATTGCCACCGTCAACCCCTCCTTTAAACAAAAGTCAACATCTGCCCTGAAAGGGTTAAGCTACAGCAAATGTAGCCATGAGGTATTTAACAAATGAGATTGCCATCAAGAGCAGAATGTGGCACAGTTTAAGGGACAGGTCATTCTTTGGAAGTAGCATGAATGTATCAGAGTGGTGAAGATGAAGGTATATGTATCAATTGAAGTAGTAACAAGGAGGGCAAGGCAGGACAAAGTTAAAAAATTAAAAACAAACACACACACAAAAAAAAGTAGGATTTCCCATAGTATAAACAAAAAAAATAACCAAGAGGACTCCACAGAAGAATGACAGCTAAATACAGATCGATCACAATTGATTTTTACTGTTTTAGCTTTATTTGAAATCACCATCTGGTAGCGCAATTCCCTTAGAGCAAAACACTCCTAACTGGCATCAAGTGTTTTTTTATCAGAACAGGCAGAATTCAACTGCAAAACTGTTAGCTGAAATGAAACTGAAATATAGAAGCACAAGTTAAATGATACAAATAGAACAAAATCTATCTTGCCAAGAAAATGAAAAGAATTATCCACCTGCTATGCAGTAACCAATTTTAAATTTGAGTCGATGGATTTCCTACAGGCACTTGGATAATAAGATGCTATGAAGGGATTTTTATCTGTTCAGCTAAAGCAAATAAAAGACGTTATCTCAAAGCCATTAGCAAAAATCCTCCAGCAGTCAATATTTTTTGGAAAGCTACACTTGCAACTATGCTTACAAGAAAAAAAAAAAAACCTAAATGAAGTGGATGACAAACTTTAGATTATGATGTTGAATAACAACATCATTCAGAAATAAACTAGGAGAAAGTATTTCTTGTGACTATGTAGATAGGGAGGCTGCCAAATGATGCATTTGACTTTAATTTGCCTACTTAGTATGTGCATCAGGCATGATAAGACTAATTAAAGTGACAATAGCTGCAGGAGATGCAAGCTGCCCAAAAAAGAGTTTAAACAAGTAAGTGCAACCTAGGCTTGTCTCTGGCACTGAAGTTAGAATTCACAGAAACTAAAATATTAAAAAGAGTATTACTGGTCCCAAAAAAAAACAAACAAACAAAAAAAAAAAACACACACACACAATGTTGTGATTATTATATGGATAACCAAATGCAACCCTGCAATAGTAAGGCAAAATACAGACGGTTGACACGAAAAGTATATACAGTATATAGATATATTTTTAGCTTGCTGGGATGGCTTCTTATCGTTTCATCTTCCTCATGATCTCCCTATGCCTCCCTACCTTTCTCTTCGTCACTGAGATCTGGTTTATTCCTTTCCCTGTCATCAAGTTTTGCCAAACACATTTCCCAGCATTTGAACACAATCTGGGCCCAAGCCTGAAAATCCATTTCTAGAGCAGAGATTTCTTACAAAACATCACACTTTTCTAAATCTCTTCCAAAGGTGGGAATGTCTTGCAAATCTCCATCGAAATTATCAGGTTCTAGGGGTATTGCATCCATGAGCTGCAAGCACCTCTTCAAGGCTCACCCCTCCATGGCAGCAGCTGGCCACCTGTTCCAAGTCTCATCTGTCTGTTACTCCATAACTTCTTAGCTGGTACCTTCTGAGATTTCACTTCTAAGGCACCTTCAACACATACAAGGTTTAAGCTTCCCGATTTTTCCACACAGGTGTCCCGTACGTGGTCCTTGTTAAAAGTGTTCCTTGTCCTGTTCTATTTTTGTAACACTGTGGTTATTGTACTTTAATTTTAGCCAGTCAACTTTGAGGATTTTGAAGCGTACAATTGTCAGTTAAAAGCATTATGAAGACATGTAGCTTGAAGATGCTGATTATTTGCCTCAAATAATTCAGATTATATCTCCTGCCTCAATGTATTTAATACTTAGGGATTAGAGTTACACCCCAAGTGAATAATATTCTGAAAAGGAGTCTCTGTAGATTTAGGTTGTCCTATTAATTAACTATGTTAGAGTCACTTTTGATCAAGGCAATTGCTATTTCAGGTCATTAGTTGTTTTACTGGAGATGATGTGGAAGTGTACCTTATTTCAAGATAAATCAGCAGATTTATCATTAGCGTTAAGAGTTTAATTAAGCTCTTTAGCCATATGGAAACATTAATTAAATTGATCGTTGTGTTGATAACCATGAAAGCAGTGCAAATAGAACTGTGAACATTAAGCACAAAGTCAAGACTGCCTCAAATTCATGACACTGAGAAAAGAGATAATGGTGTTGCTAGATGTAAAACGAAGCTATGGTTCTGGGGTTGAAAAGAGATGATGATCATTGCCAAAACTATGGACTGGCAATTATACATAAAAACAAAAACAATTTATTTTAAGATACTCAATCCCAAGCAATAAAATCATTCTAGTTATACAACTGTGAAATGAAAAAAATCCCCTTCTCTGCCTTTGTTATGCTCCTGCCACTCAACAATATCAAAAGGGATGCAGGCCTTAAAAAGCAGAAGCCAGACCTGCCCTCAACACAGGTCTGTGTCCAAAGAGCAGGCCTCACTACCTCAGGTAGCTGCTAACTCAAAAGGTAAGCTTAGGGCCTTCAAAAGTAGAGAAGAGGTAAACCTTGATATCCAAATATGAAAAAAAAAGTCAAATAAACAATAAAAGGGCCCTGCCCCTCTAAGCTCAGCATATAGGAGGCTAAGCATGGAACATATTAATAACAAAAGCCTGAACTGCAGAAATAACAAACAATATTTAGTAAGTAAAATACAGAATAACCAAAATTAGAATTAATAACATCATATACAAAATAATATCTTGTAGACAGCAGAAATATTAAATAAACAAAGAAAACTCAGATCCTGGCAGAAATATGAAAGCATTTGTCTATGATGATTTTTTTTATTTTGATCAATGTTATTTCATCATAAGAGTCTAAATTATGGGAGAATAAACATAAAAGTATCAAACTTGATCTTAGCAGGTCTCCTCCTGAGTCAAGGTAGTGTGAAACCACTACGCATAATGAAAAGGTAGGATATACTAGTGACACAGAGCTCAGACAATAGTCAGACAATAAAGGGCTCTGCTTCTTTTAACTGGTGTTTGCAATAAAACCTTCTTCCATTGTGTCATTCAGTGCTCTTATTTAAGTATTTGTTTTTACTAACACAAATATCTTCATTTGTAGGGATTCCACCTGGGCTCCCATTCTTTTCAAAGCAGCACCATACACAGCCCTGATCGAGCAATGCTGGCTTCATAGTCATCTGAATATGACGGCTACGGCTACAATCTATAATAATAAAAGGCAAAGCCCTCACTGACTGACTGACTCACTCACTCACTGACTCACTCATCACTAATTCTCCAACTTCCCGTGTAGGTGGAAGGCTGAAATTTGGCAGACTCATTCCTTACAGCTTACTTACAAAGTTAGGCAGGTTTCATTTCGAAATTCAAAGCGTAATGGTCATAACTGGAACATATTTTTTGTCCATACACTGTAATGGAGGAGGCGGAGTCACGTATCGCGTCATCACGCCTCCTACGTAATCACGTGAACTAAAAACAAGGAAGACATTTACAGCACGAGTCACACGCGGGATCGAAGGTAAATGACGTTAATTTTTGACTGTCTTTTAATACTGTGTAAGCATACATATTAACACATGTGCAATTAAACGTGTGCATTTACGGGGTGATTTCTCAGGCTTAAAAGCTCACCTTTTATCAAACGCGGGAACAAAGGTAACTGACGTTGTTCACTGTCTTTTAATACTGTGTAACCATACATATTAACACATGTCCAATTAAACGTGTGCATTTACGGGGTGATTTCTCAGGCTTAAAAGCTCGCCTTTTACTAAAAAGGTAAATACAAAACTATTTTCAATCAGTTTATTGAAACGCTCCCGTTAAGGATTGCAATAACATATTCGCCAGATTAAAGAACGAAGTAGGGGGAAATGGAGGAACAGCCGCAAACAGCGAAGAGCAAAAAATTAATTAAACAATTGAGAACGGAGCGAGTTAAGCATACAAGCATGTTCATAAGGGAAACAAAGCACGGTGTAAAACGTAAGTTTAAATTCAGTTTATAGAAACGCTCCCGCTGCGGATTGCAATAACATATTCGCGAGATAAAAGTTTAATGAGAAGACACGAGGTATAAACGAACCACACGCCGTGGCGCAACGTTAGGGGCAACAGTTTCAACCATTCTATGATCTGCTTCTCGCAACTGAAAGACGGCACATGGCGGATGTTAGCTGACTTGCTGACCGCAACGTTAGGGGCTTCAACTATGGCGCTGACGCCACATCTCAGTGCCAACACTTTGCAGACTGTACTTAAAAGACACGCCCTCCTCACTGGACAGTTAAAAACACCAATCAAACTAACGATGACATCAAGTATTACCCAATCAAAAGTAGGAAAGGAGGCATCTTCATAAAATGCGTGTGGGATGATTTGCATGAGACGCTGCTTTAAAAAAAAAATGATAAAAAAAATACGGGATAAATCCCGTCCAGTATTGATTCAAAACGGGACGCGCAATTTCATTCTCAAACGCGGCACGATTCCGTATTTTAAAGGACGGGTGGCAACCCTACAGTGCCAGGTAACCACCCATACAATCAGATTGTGATTCAGACTAGGAATGCAATGAATGTAATTACCCCGATCTACATACAAGGCGAAAGTCTTGCAACATTCAAAGATGATGGTTTGGGATAAGTACACCATACAACATAAAAGAGCTTATGAAGCCTTGAACCGAAAAAAGCAAGATCTCAGAGATCGTAAAAAAAAAAAAATAGGAGGTAATGTCGTTTTACTCGCTGTAGATTTTGGTCAAACATTACCAGTTATTCCACGAGGGAGACCAGCAGATGAACTCAACGCGTGTTTAAAATCCATGCTTCTCCCACGCTCGGTTATATGTCGCGTGTTCTCGGGTAGGTGCACCAAAAAATGCATACATTTAAGCATGTAATGGGCAAACAAAAAATGAGGTATACCCGAAGGCACTGCAGTAGTACTTAATGTGACTTTACTTCTTAAATGTTAATGTTTTACTGTTTAATAATTTATACGCTTCTTATATGTTGTTCAAATTCTTTTATCAAAATACCACTGACAGCGCAATGCACGATAACATGGAGTGAATACACCATACGCATCCGCCCACGGCTGCCCTGCTGTGCGCAGATAGGAGTTGATTCTACAATAAAATAAAATAAACATAAAAAGAGTAAAACAATCATCACCCATAAAGCGTGTGTGTGTGTATATATGTGTATATATATATGTTGATATGTGGATGTGTATATGTATATATATATATATATATATATATATATATATATATATATATATATATATATGTAGATATGTATATATATGTGTATATGTATATATATGTTTATATGTGTGTGTGTGTATTTTATATATATAAAACACAGCAACACTCATAACAATGACAACACAATTACATTGACAATCATGTTACGTTATTTTTAAAATGTTTCCTTTTTTTTTCATAACCTCTTTAACACACTACTTCTCCGCTGCGAAGCGCGGGTATTTTGCTAGTTGTCTATATAACTACCCATCTATTTTCTAACTAGCTAATCTTTAGTTGTCGCTTTTGAGCAAAAGTGATGAAATGAGCTATTTAAAATGTTCATACCAAAATTAAAATGTATTTATTTAATATTAGAAAACATCCACATTGACTTGACATGTATATGTTTCAGCTCATAATGCTTAAAAGCAAAAAGGAGACCACTCTTGAGGATATGAAGTCTAATTCTAATTTAGTTAACAAGCTGAGCATTAATACAATCTGAAGTTAGTTAACCAAGTTACAAAGCAGACATATTTATGCTTTGTAACCTGATGGTTAACTAACTTGAGATTTAGTCTTGTATGTTCTCTCTGATGTCAGTAACCTCAGGTTTCAAAATTAACCTTTGGTGTGGGACTGCATGCATATGCAAGTAAATTATGTTGTGCCATTTGTATGGTAAGAAAAAAGGGAGTCTATAATGAGCATATCATTGTTTATAAACTCTATTCTGAAATCTCCCCCCCCCCCCCCTTTAATCTTTTGTACACTTAACATGTGGGATATGTGAATGAGTAGGCATTGTAAAATAGCAAGGAGTGAATAAGGGAACGTCTCTGTTAAAATCTGTGAGACATGTGTGTATGTCGTCTTTGCTACAGCAGTTTCTGGCCTAAAGAGGAGTTGCTCTGTGAGAATTTGGCCCCAGATCAAATCTATTTGACAACTGCTGTCTTAGATGTTTGCAAGATGCTAAAAAGTTAATACACACTTTTGTATTTATTTACCTAAATTACTATAATGCACTGCAAATTGGATTACTTAAAATAGAATAAATTTGCAACAGTTTTCAAGACAAAGCAAGAATCTCAATATAAAAAAGAAAAAAAAAAACAGAACATGTTACACCAGTCTTAGTACCATTACACTTGCTGCCTGTATACTTTAGGATTGATATTAAAACAGTTTTCATAATTGTACACAAGGCTATGCACAGTTTAGACTTTTCTTAACTGTATTTTGGAGTGTCTGTCCTCAGACATTTCTCATTGTAATTGTACATAAAAATTTGTACTTCAGTTCTTCAATTGTTTTTAAAGTCCTTTATTTTAGATATTGTAAATGTAAATTTTTTTGCGATATAATTGTTATTGTTAAGAATCAAAATTACTCATTTCATTTGAAAGAATTCACCAAAAGCAAAAATCAGGCTCCACAGCTTCACTGCCTATGCTCATATGATAATCACGTAACCACACTAGGTGGTCACTTTTCACCATAACATAGCATGCTGCTTCAAAGATCTATTTTACACCAACGGTCATGAATGCTGGATAACTCAATGCTATAGTTTACATTCAAGACCTAAGAAGTGTGTTCATTTTTTTCTTTAATCCTTTAAACTATTTTAAAACATAGACAACTATATTTTGAAATGGGCCTAAAATGAATTTATTCTCAAGTTAAGGATACAGCTATCTGTGTGACTTGGATTTTTTGATATCAGATATTTCCAAATATTGCTTTCAGGAAATATATATAATTCAATGATGAGTATTTGTACAGTTCTTTTGACTACTGAAAATGACTTACAGATGTTACCAAAAAGATACTATGAATCTGTGACATTTGTTGAATTTTATAGATAGGCCATTGAATTCACAAATATTATACAGCAAGAGGTGCCAGTTTAGTTAATGCACACCTTTCATTGTGTAGTTGACGTGATCTTTCCTTCTCTTGGTCCTCTGTCAGTTTTAATGGCATTATTCTTCTGTGAGTACTTGTCTTTGTTTCTGTATTTGTTTAGAAATTTGGGTTTTCTTTTTGGATCTTTTTTGACTGTACCTATTTAACCCAATCTGTTTATGGTGATGATGAAAGCCAATGATTTTGGTATAAATTGGATTTGAGCTTTGAAAACAGGTTGGTTGGATTGCACAACATGAGTAAGAATACTATTACAGTGTACAATACAAACAGAGGCAACGGAAAAATTGTCAAACGGGGTTTGATCTGTAAAGCATCCAAAATCCTGGTACATGACAGGTGAATATTAGGGAATTTGTTGAAATTACATAACAGACTTCTTTTTGTCAACCTCATTACTTATATCTCACCAGTGTGGACAGCACCTGTCCAGTTAGTTGACAGAAACTTAAGTTAACACGGACATTATGGGTTATGGTGGTGCAGGCATTTCCACCACAATGCACATCAGCATTTGTTCATCAGCATTTGTTCATTCTTGCTGGTTACACAACAACCAGCTCTAGGACATGGTTGTAAATACTGCAGGATTTTTTAAAAAAAAGTTAAGTAAAGGTTTAAAGTAGTATGCAAGTAACATTATAAGAATTCATACTAAATATAAATCAAAAAGGAACTGAAAACTATATTTTATCAGGATCACAGAATTTAAAATGTCATGAAGCTTTAACATATTTAACATAAATCAGAATTTCATTATCTATTAACATCAACTCTTCTTTATGACAATGATAGGGAACAAAAAAAAAAGAGCACATGAATAGGAAACTAAAGCCACATAGGTCTGGAAGTATCTATTTAAAAATGTATTAGCAAATAAGCATGTGCTTTGCATGTTTTGAATACATAGCTGGATAGCTGATATGTGGATTATGTCACTTGAGTTAACTTTTTTTTTTTTTTAACTTTTCTTCTATGGACATTTTCCACATTGCCATTGTTCTGCATTGGCCACTATTGGCTTGTATTATACAGTATTATGAAGGTTTTCTCTCTATTCTGCATGAAACCATGAGACTATAATGTTTTCTCTGCAATCACTACAAACTACATTGGGTAAGTAGCATAATACAAAAAAGTAATTTATGGGGGGAATATTCCTTTAAAATGCAGTATATTGGTGGCATTATATTGACAATTTGAAACCAATATAGCAAAATAATTATGGTAGTTTTGAAATTGATCCTAAACTTATCTGAACCTTTGTGTAGAAACTTAACAGGATAGTTACCTCCTGCTTGCTTTAATGATCTTTCCAGCAGCCTTTTGAATTTACAGCCAGAGAAAAAGTGCCTTTTTGCTGAAACGTCTTGTAATTGTTTGCCAATAGTTGATGGTTGGGTCTGCAAGACTCAGTTACAAGTGAGCACAAGTGAAAAAGAAATACGCAAACATAATCTCCTAATGGTGCAGTGGGAATTTTTACTACTGACAGTTAAGAGTAGGAAGGCATTTATTGTTCTTATAGATTACAGAATCAGCATCTACATAAGTACAAAATCTAAGGTTATAAAGGAACAGAAGATTTAAAACACCAAAAAATATGGATTTGAGGTGTAATTTCTACATTATAATCAATGCAACCTTAACCTTTTAAAAAGATAAAGTTTCACAAAAGGGGTGCTTGGTGCTAAAAGAATATTGGCATCAGAATATTTTCAAAAGTGCAATATTTGTACATATAGCAAGTAAAGTTAAAAACATTAAGAAAAATTGTGTAAGCATCAATATTAGGACAGATAATTGGTAGCTTTGCCACGTCAGAGCACTTGCATGTTAGATTACTTATGCTCATTCATGGTATCCAGTTTTCTCCCCTGCCCAAAAACCAGCCATTAGCTTAATATTAATTATGGCTAACACCTTCAAAATACCATACAAAAGCATAAGCTGAAATGCCACTTACACCCAGAAGAACAGCCGGTCAATCCATTAAGTGGCACAGACGCCTGCTTAGGGTGCCATCATTTATAAAAGTTAAGGGGAGTGCTCAGGCTCAGAAATGGATCCCAAGCCCCAATCATCAATCTGTGATGATACCGAGTTGATGTTGTTACCCACTGATGATGGTGCTGCTCTGCAGAGCACATTTTTGGGGCTGGCTGCACACACACCTTTGGGGCTGACCATTTCACAAAATAGTATGTACTAAGTAATATAAGGGCTGTACTATGTAATATTGACCACAAATAAAATGACTTGGTTAAAAAAAAAAAAAATGCTGCATCTGATTACCAGTTTTTACATTCTGCTACATTCAAACAAAGTTATAATGAAGTTGTAAGTTCATCATGCCACATCTCTTCAGCAAGCCATGATTGTGTGCAGCCTTATGCAGCATGCCACGCACTTACACAATGTGACCCTTTCTGTGGACTATAGAGCAGCACATTAATAGAGTATAAATGCTATCTATTTACATAAGCAAATTCATTCACTGAAGGTACCTTTATAATGTAGTGTCGGCGCCGAACACCACAACAAAAAGATTCTCTACTCTTTATATGACTCTTTGAGGTCACTTGCTATCCTTAAAAGGACTGCTTGCCCTTTGCCACACTAGTTGGAAAAAAAATATCTGCAACTGTATGGAGCGGCCGTTTTTATAGGCTCTCCTGCTATAGATGATGTAATGCCAGCTCATTCTTTTGGTGATTCATCCCTGGCTGATGTAACTTATCCAGCGCTGTTGCAATAGAAATGTGCGTGCAGCTGATTGCTCCAATTACATTTGGAAAACCACGTTGTTGAGAATTGTGATTTGATGTTTGCCTGTCCAACCACAGTGTAAGGAAATCTTATATATCTGGACAAGTGAATAATTTCATTCTATACAGCTGACATGGCACGACTCAATGATGTTTGTGAAATACCAGATCAGTCAATCAGTTCACGTTGAAAAGCTCTTCTGGCTAAAAGCAGAGGGTGGACAGAACTTGCAAAGGAGCAGGTACAGCACAATTCCTCAAAGTCTGCCTTTGTAAAGCCAGCGCCAGGTCAGCACACAGTTCCAAGAGGATAGCTCTTGGAAATCGAAAATCAACTTAGAAGCCAGTCATCATCATCTATAAATATGCACTCTCTTCTAATTCTTCCATTTGTGATGTCTTCTAATGCTAAAGCAGATATGGTAGTTGGAATAGTTTGGTGATTCCATGCACTGTTATATTGTTACAGAATGATGGCAAACAAGTGAATTAATATTGTAAACAACATGCAATTAATTTCAATATATCTGATAACATACGCGTCATTGATGAGAATATGAAAAAGAATGGGAAACAACACAGAAACGGTAGCACCCAGCGTCAAAGCAGTGCTACCAGTTTGCAAAACTGAGCAGAAAACTGCAAACACAGGTTGCGTGGCTGCCATGAAAATGTGCATGGCTTTACGCAAGTTTAGCTTTTATACATCTCAAGGTGAGCGTGGAAACGGGTGTATGCAACATTTTTGTGTGTAAGCACCGTGTATACACGAGGCCCAAGGTCTGTAATTCACTGCCTCAACTAGTGTAAAAAGGATAAAAATATATGTTCCTAAACTAATACAGCAAAAGCTCTTGAGTAGTACTTCAGCTTAGTAAAATATTGCAGGTCAACGTTAAAGTCATGATGCCTGTCTTTTTAGTAGCGACTAAGGTATTCTTGTGTTGTGCCGCAGTCTATTAGAGGAGGCTATGCGACAGGAGAGTGCAGAAGTGGGCCATCCTGCTTTAAATCACTAACCTCACAGGGTGACAGTATGCTGCTTCCTTATAAGAAACTCCAGATGATATTGTCATCAGGTGTAAAAGCTGCCTGCACAATCTTTTTGTTTTTCTTGAGGTTCATGTAAGAGTTATTCGAGTTTTAGTATACAACTGTAATGATCTGTTCCATTCAGTTTTTGAGCTGTCCGAGGGCCATTCATTAAAGAAACAGTTATAATATGACCTCTGAGATTTAAAGAATGAGCTGCTGGATATGCTCAGCACTTCAGTAAAATTTTATTTGGCACAGCCCTATTGAATATTTTTTTCTTTTCTGTATATTACTTTTATTTATTCTCTTTTAACAGTGTTTTACTAACATATCCATGAAGCAGACACATTGCATTGAAATAAAACATTTATATTTGGGCAAAAATATAAAACATGATGAAAACTGCAGTAAAGAGTCAATTTAAGGTCGTCTGGTTAAAATCATGCATGTCTGAATTTATTTTAATATTTTTTTACTATGATCATGCTTTCATTTTGTTTACCCTCTTTTTCCTTTATTGAGAAAAGTCGTGGGCAAGTTACCAAGATAGAGCCAACAACCAAAATAACAATGCAAGAAACTGGACATTCAGGAGTAATACGGCATTGGGAAAAACCCAGAGGGTCCATAAAGAAAGCATGGCAGTCAAGAAGCTACCTGGGGTATAGGCAGAGCTGGTCAATGCACTAGGCAACATAGGCAGCAACATCTGACAGACTGAATTTTTGCAATACCTAAAGTGTTACCCAAATTTCCCTGTACTCCATACATGGAACAATAAATTTTAAAAAAGTTTTAATTTACAAGGCATAATTCCTTCAGGTTTGTGGAGACCAGCCTTTGACACTGCTTCATTTAACCTATCAAATTGCTTGGATGCTTGCATCTACTCCTTCTTTGCAACATGCTAGATTTCACTACTTCATTCCCTTGTTCCCTGCTGCCTCATTTTGATTATAGGAAGCTAACAATGTCTAAAGAAGAATGCAGTTGCAAATTATCCTACAGTCTTATAAGAACTGCCTGTCTAACCGTCATGGGCTGGACTAGTGCATCTATGAATGAAGGCTTCTGTTTCTCCAGCCAACACACAGGTTAAAGTCTGTTCATTCCACGCAAGACATATTTCAAAGTATCACTGACAAAAAGAATACTGTTTTATAGATGGCCTATGCTACATAAACCTTTGATATGATGTGCTTAAGTGTGAGCATATGTGGGGGTTGTGATGGACGACCGGCTATGGACTCCGGTCGCCACCCCCAGGCCGCTAGGAGGAGCCCTCCGGACAGCATGATGGTGCCCCGAGTTCCAGCAGGGCCTCATGGACTTTGTAGTTTCTATACACAGCCCTGCTGGATACCTTGGGGACCACCGGGAGTCGCTGTAGGGGGGCTAGTGGGCTCTTGTGTGCCCTATAACCCGGGAGTGCGTCACAGTCACGTGACTGGAGGAAGCGACGTGCTCCCGGGGTGAAGAAGAGGACTGTTTGCCCTGACCCGGAAGGAAAATGGACTTGTGGGTTTGGCCAGGAACCACTTCCGGGTCAGGAGCTATAAAAGGACTATGGGTAAGCCCAGACACTGAGCAGAGCTGGGAGGAAGGGTAGCGAGTGTCTGGGCGAGGAGGAGAGTTATTGTTGTAGTTAAAGAAGTATTGTATTGTGTTTATGAGTGTGGGGAGGAGAGTGCTTTGTGCACTATTACTTAAATAAAAAAGAAGAGTAATTATACATTCACCTGGTGTCAAGAGTGGTACCTGAGGGTTCAAGAGGTGGCTCCACACTTCATCTGTTACAGGGTATGAGAGAATGGAGCCCCACTGAGAGTACTTTCCTGCATTATGCATTATGCACAGAATTCCAGGCATAGAAACTAAACAGGATTGATTAGAAAATAGATGCTGGTTACACTTCTTTGGGTCTCTGGGGCTACATTGCTCTCTCCCACTTTCAAAAAGATCCTGTTTAAATCTGAACAGAGCTCCAATAATATCACTGTGCATTTTTTTTTATATTCTTGTCACATTAAATAAATCTTTTAATGACTGGATAGTCTATGACTTGGGAGTCAAATTGGTTCCCTTGCATATAACATATGACAGAAACCAAACTGACCCAAGAGCTAATTTTGTTATTCAAGTGCTTTGCTTCTCAGATAAAACAGGAATAATGTGTCATTCACCACCAGCTGATGATGTGAGTAATTTAAAATGTAGACTTTGAGCTAAAGTATGAAGTAAGAATCCAGACTTGCTTCTAAATCAATTGTTCTTTTTAACCTTGCATATTCACACATGAAATTTAAGATTAGCAGAAAAGAACTAGTGACTGATGAAACCTGGACACAATACCATAATTTTAGGATTCAGAGCAACGACAAATGATTTGTATATTTTTTTTATTGTTTGACACTGTACGTCTCAAAGACAGGCAACAGAATAACAGAAAAAAATACTTGCTATCTCTTGCCGTATGTGTACCTTCAGCACATTTCCTCTCCATTTGCCTGTGTATGAAGGCCTCTTCACAGGGGCTTCCTCTCTCAAGCGTGTTTCTTTCTGTAAAGCCTGCTTCTCAGACTCGATTATTGTTTTTGAGGAAGCTTTCTCACCTCTGGTCCAATTTTATACTTTGTCTTTGATGGCGACTCTCTCAGCATGCGCCTTTACTCCTCTTCGTGTGTCTAGCTCACACTTCTTTCGTCGTCTCCAAAGCCAAGCTCACCAATCCAACTGCTCTGTGAGACTGGATACACAGACCTTAGGTTTTTTTTATTATTATTATATTGTAGATTCTTGTCCATCATCTTGTCAATCTCTGCCTTTAAATGTCTTTAGAATCATATTTTCCTTTGTAATATATTAAATCTGATATTGTTCATACTGTAACTAATAGCACAATTGTCTCTTTTTCCTTTCTTTAATTATCACCTTGTTGCATTACTTTAGATGTACCACAATATTAATAGTACTGTATATGGTGTAAAAATAAATGCATCTTGTGCTATAAAGATGGGTACTTTCTTGTAAAATATGTGTGACAAGAGGCATCACTCATTTATTGGAGTATTTCCCATTGAGGTTTTCAATAATTAAAGTGTCCTTTGCGGTTATCATTTGATGCCTCATTTTGCTATAGCTGCTTCACTCAGGATTTCATTATACATTGTGTGGTGTTTTATCAACCAAAACAGAGCCAGAGCAGAAGGCTAAGTGATCTTTTTTATTACAATAAAGCTGAATTTATTCAGTACAGTATAATATAATACTGGTCTAATATCTGTCATAAAGTTATAGATGTCTGATCTATAGAAGAATAAAGGCTGTCAAAATGAGATCACAGCTGCTGTTACTCATGCCTGCATCCTTCAGTTGCACATGTAATGCATCACAAATGAATACAAGCTACACTCCCAGAGATGGAACACCCTGAAAACAAGGAATGGACTTCTCCATACCTGCTTAGAAGACATGGAGCTTTCTGGCATAATACAAGTTATGATTAACTTTTTTCTCTGTGTTTTACAGTAAAATGAACAAAAATTTTAAAAAGTAGAAATATAAAAGGCTAGATGTGTACATCATAAAGTTATAATAATAAATGTATAAAGCATTTCATTCATAAAATACTGTTCAATGAGGTTTACACAAAAAATTTAAACAATACTAATTATCATTATAAACTGCTTTATATCCATGTATATCACATAGTTGGTGTTTCTGAGCATTACAGTAGGTTATGTGTGATCACAGGGAAGAAGCTCTATGCATGAAAGAGTTATGGTGAAAAAAAAAAAACCAAAAACAGTCAAAAGGTAATTTCAATGAATTGGACTGGGAAAAGAAGTATTGTGGCATGCTACAGTATGTACTTGACAAAGCAAAAATTGTAAACGGACATAAAATTAATTTTTTTATTTTTTTGTTGCAAGGCAACACTTGCAGTCAAAAGGCTAAAGGGGGTCAAAATCAAATGTCAAAGCCATTGTGCATTAGAAATGAATCAGCAAAAGTTGTCATCAAGAAAACACAGATCAGTAGGACTAAACAAGATTCCCTGACAAGAGCTCATATACTGTAGATGTTAGCTTTGTTTTATCCAGTGATCAGGATACTTAATAACAACATTTGTCACAATCTTTTTAGGGGCACTGGGAAATGATATAACTGTATTCAGTTATGTGATGCCAGCTTGCACAGCAACCATCAAGCATATGTCCATAAAAGAACAAAATAAAACAGAAAATTGTGATGCGATTACAGGAGAAAAATATAAATCAAATTTTTTTTTTATTTAATTGCAAAAAGATATTTTTTAATATGGCAAAGAAAACGTGTTGAATAGCAAAAAAAAAAAAAAAAATGAAACCCCAAAAGAACAAATTGCTATCCAAAAAAAAAAAAAAAAACTAAAAGAAGAAAAAAAATGGCCTAATTCCTAAATTCAAAAAATACACAAGGGGGAAAAAAAAGGCTGTGTCTTTAATTCAGTATTCGTATGTCAAGTATAGTGTGCCTCAATCTTAAATAGGTTGTGCAGGCTGATGTATTGCTGGCTTTAAAACCTTTGCTGCCTTTGACAAAGCTATAAATAACCCAAACCAATTGTGCAACCCTTTCTGTGAAATAAGGATTTCATGAACATGAGATTATTGCTATTTTAACCTTTGATATAGTTTTACTTTTATAATATTTTGTGAGTAATCTTGTAGTTTAAATGGGTTGTGAACTGAAGGTACAGTATAGTCATATTCATTTGGACATTACTAGCAGTTCACTATAGACATTAAGTAACATTTTAGAACTGATTATATAATTTTTATTTAAAAATGCATAGACACAAACTATATTATATATATATATATATATATATATATATATATATATATATATATATATAGTTCGAAGACAGGTAACAGAATCATTTAAATATATTTGCTATCTCTTGGCCTATGTGTACTTTCAGCTCCTTTACTCTATCAGCTCTGTGTGAACATCTCTTAACTAGCACTCCCTCTCTAGGACATGTTCCTGTAAAGCCTGCTTCTCAGACAGTCATTACTTTCTCATTTATCCAGTTTAGTTTTATATTTTCCGTCTTTAAAGCCAACTCTCTCAGCATGCCTCTTTCACCTTTACTCCTCCTTTTACGTCTCACACTCCCTCTTTCATCACATCACCAAAGCCAAAACTGACCCATTAGTTAACAACCTGTTTGGTATCTCCTCCATGCTCTTGAGACCTTCTTGCGATGACACATATGAATGTGCCAATCGGGAGGAGCTGGACTACCTGTGCATCCTGAATCAGTTGCAGGTACCGCCTCATGCTACTAGTAGTGACAAGGACACTAGCAAAACACAAAACTAGTGAAGAGTCAGTCAGGAAGGATGAGGAGAGAGCAATTCTCTATGGCCACCACCTGCAAATCCAGTCCCATTTTGGAGTTTATCTTGCTGTTGCCTCTACAGTGCACCTATGGTCACTTTTTGGCATAATACACATAGTACTAAATATACAATTTTAGAAGCTTGACATTTCTTGAATTGTATGTTGACCATTTCATCCATTAGGCAGAACTCTGGCCTTGAAGAATTTTTTTTCCTTAAATATGGTCAGGATTGAACACAGACACATGATCTTTGTTAAATCTCTTGTAAAGGCAGTGGACAGTCTTTGCAAAGGAAGAACTAGAAAAGAAAAAATATCATACATACACATATATATATCATATATACATACATATACACATACATTATATATACATACATACACACAGTATGTGTGTATCCAATATCTGCACCAACACAATGCTGAAATAAACATTATAATGAAGAAAAACTTGCTGAATGGTAAACAGAAGTAAAGCAAATGTCAAGATTACAATCTTGCAGCTGAAGAAAACAAACAAAGATGTTAAGTGTAAAGAGAGCTTTTGCATGTGATGACTAGAAGTCCCAAGGCATTCATGTCCAAAAAAGTTGCAAAAATGCCTGCTAGAGGGGGCTATACCACTAAAACTCAGCGAGATAAATAGGCAAACACAGAAGGTTCATAAAGAAAAAAGGTTTTATTTTGACAAAAATGCTCCACATAAAGTTCAACGAACATAAAAGGTATAAAGGAGTTGCCTAAAACCATAAAACATTCCAATACAAAGTCCATAAAACAGAATCCCCAGGTGAAGTCAAAAACAGAGCAAAAGGTAAAAAAAAAAATAAAAAATAAAAACACAATAAGCACAAGACACAGCAAAACCAGAAAACTCACCAAAGCTCCCTACCACATTCAACATGAACTGACAGGTAATATGGGAGACTCTACTTACATACACAATCCAAAACAAAGAATCACACAAGTAATCAACAAAAGTAGCATTAACATAAATATAAGAATCAAAAATAAAATCCTGGCAGAAACACAACATTGACGCCGAGCACAGTGCACATCTTGGAGTTTTGGGAGACCAGTCATAAAGGGCTTGTGTAGGTCGTCAGTATGAGACTATAAAACAGTTCTGAGGAAGTCAGAAGACTAAACCAGTTAGGAGTTGCCTGGGGCCAAGTACCTGCAGGTTTACTGTACGGACAGAGCACTTACAGATGAAGTGGAGCCAGTCAAGTGATTGACAGCTAACTACCCAGAAATATCCCACCTGATAGATGATTTTCTCTCCCCTGGAGGGAGAGATCTCTGGGGCTGAGCCCTCAATGGCATGGGTTATTTAAACAGGAGTGCCGGCATTTCAAAAAGGTGACTGTGAAGAGGGTCTGTAACATTGTGTGTGGCAAAGAGGATGAGGACGTAAGAATTTCAACCCCTGATGATTCATGTGCAGGTAAAGAATGGCAACATACAAATTATTTGTCCAGAGAACAACATGAGGAGAGACAACCCTTGTATAGCAGCGTATTTGTTGTTTTGGGCACCATTCCCAATGGCCCCTAGCAGCTGGGAGGTTTAGTAATCTGCCTGTTCTGTGTTCTGATATAAAACAATAAATACACCCGTCTGTCAGCGTACTCAAACCTGCATTGACTGCATGGTGTCTTTGTTTGAGTGTGTCCGTTTCTTTAGTCCCAGTGCTCATTACACTGAAATCAGGTTAATGGAAGCTAAACAGTTGTACCTTAGGAGTGTTCATAAGTCTGAATCTGTGTTGTACAAAGAAAAAAAAAAACACTGGCCCCAAATGTTCCTGCCCTAGGCGACCACCTAGTTAGTACTGATACAATATAATATGCCACAATATGATGCAAGACCATATGATACATGCCACATGACAGGCAAAGTGCATAGCGACAGCCATGGCCATGCAAAATGTGTCACAAAATGGCGATTACCATACAAAAAACAAAACATAAAATTGCATCACTAGAATATTGGTAAAAAAATAAACAACCAGAAAAACAATCCATAATTTAAACAGACTGCATCCCAAGATGCTATAACAAAGCTTCATTACAGAAAGGAAGGGCAAGCAGCGGAATCCAAGACAGCACTTGTGTTTGTGTGGGTTTTCTCTTTTGAAGTCACAGTTATGTGCACATTTGTCAAGTTAGGAACTCAGAGCTGCCCTGGTTAGACTGGATTAGCTGGTGCATGGCAGACTGTCCTGTGATGGTCCAGTACGTCATTCGGAGCTGATTCCTGCTTTGCGTCCTTTGCCACGCATACTAAGCTCCATCTGCATTCAAAAATTGGGTACAGAAAATGAGGGATATATCAGGAAACATCCAGTAGCTGATCCAGGCAGGCATTTAAGTTGATCTCCTAAAACTTATATAACACTAATGCCAGCTTTTCTTACGTTAATAAATATTCCAGCAACGGCTTGCAATTATGAGTAATTTGCTTTGTTTTGTAATATTTATTTCTGGTAACCATTCATTTGAGCAAATAATTAGAGAGACAGCATAACTACATCCATATTTCTCCATTATACACGCACATATTGCTTGGAAAAACAATCTGCTTTATTTTAAAAAAATGCTTAAAAGGAAAACATATTATACCTGCTGTTTAGCCCATTAATTCTTTTGACAGTTAAAATATTTATTTGGTACGCAATTCCTTTCACATCCCTCAGTTCTAACAGAAATTTGGAGGTTTTGTATTTATGTATTGAAAGAATTTTAACGTTGTCTTTCAAATATATGTCAAGCTCAGCTGCAACAAACAGAAAGAAAAAAGAAGAAAGGGATAAAATACTAGGGATCCAATTTCATGATCCCGAGGACTGTAATTACAACCCTTTAAAAAAGCTGCAGGGAAATCTAAAACTAAAAATAAATAAAACGTCCACAGAAACTTAAATACCCAGATAATTATAGTAAATATATTGCATTATAAAAGAGAGAAATCTGTATTCGTGCCAAACAAATTTGTCATATGCTTTGGTATTCAGTTCTGACGGAACAATGAAAAGAGAGAATTTACAGAAGATTAGACAAAAATGGAAAAATACACAGAAGATACTACTAATCTTTCAGAGGTGGTCAACAGTGCATCCATGAATTATCTGAAGATCTGTTTTAAAAATGGATGACTTTAGATAGATTGCCCATTTCCTTTGTGCTGACTGGAAAGGGCTTCCATGACATTAGAGAGCCCAGTTGTGTGACTTTGTGGTGGGTCCTTAATTCCAGTACTACTTCTGAAGATGTAAGGAACAATAAAGCACCATCAGAGTAGCAGGACTATTGAACGAGGTTAATTTTCTCCGACATTCCCCCCCCCCAAGAATGCTTGATTCAAGCAAAAGATGAATCTGATGTAACTGAGGTCTGTGATACCTGACTAAAAAAGAGAATTTTAATCCAGACATGCCAAAAATATTTTTTAATTAATGGATGCCCATATCTTTGGGAACATAGCTCAAAAACTGGAGTACTCCTGGTGGAAGAAATTGAAATAGCATGCATACTCTAGCCTGGCATGAGATTCTAGACCTGGATACTGAGCCGGCAAGGCCTAAACAGAGTACCACCAGTGTGCTGTCATGGCTCTTTTAAGTAATTAAATTCACAGTGACCAGTTAACACAAGCGCTGCCAAACATTTTTTAGGCCCTATACATGTAGACACTACACCAAGTGCCATGCAGCACTCTTTTGCGCTCATGAATACCTCAGCAGCTTGTCATCCTGATGCCACATCCCTTCTGCGCCACACACAAAAACAATACATAGCCTAATGTGACATATCAGCAATTTAAATGACCACAAAATGAATAATTTCTTAGAACTAAGCTTCTTGTTTACAAATGTGAATACGAGTCCTCTACCTCCATCCATCCATTTTCCAACCCGCTGAATCCGAACACAGGGTCACAGGGGTCTGCTGGAGCCAATCCCAGCCAACACAGGGCACAAGGCAGGAACCAATCCCGGGCAGGGTGCCAACCCACCGCAGGACACACACACACACACACCCCCACACACCAAGCACACACTAGGGCCAATTTAGAATCATCAATCCACCTAACCTGCATGTCTTTGGACTGTGGGAGGAAACCAGAATGCCCGGAGGAAACCCACGCAGACACGGGGAGAACATGCAAACTCCACGCAGGGAGGACCCAGGAAGCGAACCCAGGTCCCCAGGTCTCCCAACTGCGAGGCAGCAGCGCTACCCACTACGCCACCGTGCCACCCAGTCCTTTACTTTACGGATCATAATACTTTTATTGTCTAAATCTGAGCTTTGTACTGTACCTGAAATGCATTCTTCATACAAGTGTGGCTCCTGTTTTACATTCAAATTTGCCAATATAGACTAACTCCGAATGCCTCTGTATTGGAAACAGATTTAGGACCACGCTCCAGAATTTATGTACTAGCATTAAACTCATCAGGGAGGCTACCAAGAAGCCAACACCAGAGCTAAAGGAACAGCAGGAACATATTGTAATGTTTATGACACCAAATGGCCACTACCTGCAAATTATAACAAATTTACAAATTTGTCGAAAGTCTGATCAGAGAACAGGGGTGGCATGAAATATTTTCTCACTAAAAAGTAACGTCCAAGCTTATAGGTTGTAAATTTTGCAAGAAGACTGTTGCGGAAAAATAGTAAGACGCTTGAGCCATCATTATATGTGAAGTTCAAACATGGCACTCTTTTATTTGCACCTATAGGTGAAATACCCCCATGCTCTTGTTAATGCAGCATGATGGCAGACTGAAGAAATCTAACAAAAAGGTTCCTTTTACCAGTTAGGTTAATTTGCATAACATATTTCAATATATTTTCATTTTCACCAATCAGCTTTAGATAAATGAGATACTTCAGAAACACACCTCGGAATGAAGTATTATGCAAAGTCCCAAACTGGCTAAACATATTAAAAGTCAAACATATAAGAAAAAAAGACTTCTCATATGGAACCTGTTATCAGGGAGAAAAGCACAAAGTTAAATATTATATATGATCTTATTTTCTACCCTAAAATGTGTTGGTGCAAGTTTCAAGCACTCTTTCAGACATCCAGACTCCTGGAGACAAATAACTCTTGGTCTAAACACACCAAGATTATTTCAATCTTTTTGGCCTTAATTTAGGAGATGTCTGTAATAAAACCAACACAGCTAGATCATTAACCAAAGAACACGGTACTTACTGAATTCATGGTGGTAGCAACACATCACACTATAGGGCTGCTTCACTTCAAGGGGGCACAGAAACTCTGATCATGATTGAGAGGAAAACAAAGAGCTCCAAATCTGAAGATATTTTGGTACAAATCCCTTTGACCTTTGCCAGAAAGATGAACCTCTCCAAACAGACTTGCACATTCTCCTTATGTCCCCATGGATTTTGTTCAAGTGCTCCAGTTTCATCATTTATCCCAATGGTTCTCACATTTAGTCTCAGAGACCCCTTATGGCTGCAGGTTTTTGTACCTACTAGTTGCAAAATCAGTGAGCCAGTTTACCTCAAATTGGTCTCATTTTAATTAGCTTGCTCTCTTGTGTTCTGCATTCAGAAAAGTGCAGCAGTTCATTCATAATGCATTTACATACTGTTTCTATTTTACTTTATATGCTTAATTCTCTTTTGTTGTTTTCCTATTAAGTTGCCTTTTTCTGTGTAGTTTGCTCCCTTAATTTCATCCTAATAATGACAATTAACAACAATTAGACCAGACACCCAGGCAAATGACTCTCAGTGCTGAAAAGCTGCAACAACTACAACATTACCGCCACTTTGCTACCTTTGAAAAAAATTTTCTGCCAACATCTGATAAAACAGAACTAAACTGTAAAATTATTTCTTAAATGACTTCTGATGTGGAAATAAACAGCACTGTGATCTTTAACTCTGTGACTCCAAATGATAAAGACATTGCATTTTTCTTGCCCTTTAACTCTTGGATACATCACCTGATGGCTGGTGCTCAGTATGAACAACCTGATTAGGCTTACTTTTGTAGATTGAACATTTAGATTGAAGGTCTAACAAAATAGGAATTTTACAGAATTGGGTTGTTAAGTAGTAGTTTAAAAATTTCTGTCCGGTTTCATTGATATGATCATCTGAAGGAAACAATCCCAGCCATCAATTTTCTTAGTCTTAGTTTTCATAATCTTACAAAAATCTTGTCTGATCAGCGGCAGGTGGTTAGACTGGGTGTTATCACTACCTCTGCACTCACTCTCACCCTGGAAACCCCCCAGAGATGTGTGCTAAGTCCTTGCTTACATTCCTCCTACACCTATGGCTAGGAACTGGTCAGTATTATTGAGAAATTTGCTGATGACATAGAGAGAAAATCATATCCCTGACACATTTGTGCTGGGAGAACTTTCACTCCCACAGTTTAGCCAAGACTAAAGAGTTAATAGAGGACTTTAGGAAACAAGTCAATGGGACTACCGTGAAGAGAGTGAGTAGTTTTAAGTTCCTCTGTGCAGTTGTCACCACAATGACTTTTTTAAATTAAGTGACTGAAGACATTTGGCATGAACCCTTGCACCCTCAGTTCATCTTACTCCTGTACCATTGAAAGCATCCTAACTGGATGATAACTGTCTGGCATAGGAACTGCACTGCTCTCAGCTGCCAAGCATTGCAGAGGGTAGTGTGTTCTGCCCAACAGATCTTTGGAGGTAACGTTCCCAATCTATAAGTCATATATGTTAGGGATGGAAAGACAAAGAAAATCATCAATGACCCCCGTCATCCAAGTGATGAACTGCTCACACTGTTACCTTCAGGCAGATGATACTGTAGCATCCGCTCCCAGACCAGCACAATCCTAAACTGCTTTATCCATCAAGCTGTTAGGATGCTGAACTTGGCATGGTGACTGGTACTAAACCTAACAACAGCCATCCACTAACAAACACACATCCATTCTGTTGATCCATCATCTGCACATTCCTTTGCACCACATCAGTTTTGTGTTGTTAGTATGTATTGTATAGAATATGAATTTAAGTTTGTCTAAGCGTTTATTTATGTAATGTGCATACTTTTGCACAGTGTGTGATTAATGAATTTATATTTAAATGTTTTTCTTGCGTATATACTCTGTTGTGTAACTACTGCTCTACTACTGTGGACCTTGCACACACATTTTCACTCACCTGTACATTTGTGTTAGGTGATGTGGCAACGAAAGTGACGACTTAACTTGAAAGGGTCTCGGTCATAGTGCCCCGTAACTTACTATGACAAAATCAAACTGGTTCATTTTCTTCCAGTGAGTTGGAAGTAGTAGCAGTGAGTTGTGTCTGTGATTGCATTCAAGCAGAAGTTTAATGTATACTGTTCAATGCTCACAAAGAGTGTGAAACACTGGTGGCTTCAAGGAAAGAAGGAAGCAGAAGAGAGGATTGTTGAATGTTTAAGAAAGGACATACGATATATCTGTTCAATGTTTTGTGTTTCACATAGCACAACAGAATGAAAAAAATCTGAGATTGCTGCTTACTCCAGTGTGTTCCACATTGATTGGCTGCCAAAATGAGGAGACATGGCAGTGCTTTCCGAGCTTTACACAAAATATGGAACCATGATGAAAGTCATAGATAAATCATATCATCTGTTGCTCCTGCATTTCCTAGATGTTGAGCTGGACACCTTCAGAGACAATGAGATTCAGTCACTGTGGTCTAATCTGATGTGGTCACCAAGTACAATTTGTCCTGTGTTATGCGAGCCTCAGAATAACTAAAGGAAACATCAAATTAAAACTCTGTCAAATGAGCCTGATTAGATACAGTAACAATCTTAAACCCACATAATCTCCTTCAGGATCTTGAGGAACTCATCAGTACTGAACACAAGTCAATAAAACAGCTCTGGAATAGGCACCAGTCCATTTTGGGTCTCATCCTTGGCTGAGCAGTAGTCAGTCTGGAATCACCATTTAACCTAAACCTGAATATCTTTGGGGATGTGGGTAGAAAACCCAAAAAGACGCAGGAAGAAAGTGAAAGATCAGCACGGTCAACCAACAGGTGTGGAACTCAAACCCGTGATATTCAAATCAGGAAGGACCACTATCCACTGCAAGGCCACATCACATAATATTAATGATATGCTTTATTCTGCAGTATTTGCATTTATTTCAAACAGATTCACAATCAATCGACAAAACAGGTTTCACTCTGTCCATTATTTTATATATTATACTGAAAATAAATGAATGAATGAATATATTTTATGATGTAGATTCAATGAAAGAAACAGCAATTGATTTATCTGCTGTGAGACTTGCCCGGACACCATCAAACAGACACCGCATCTTTACAAAACATTTGTTTATTGTCTGCTCTTTCAATACCAACACAACACAGTCCTGCACAGCACACTGTGCTTCTTGCACCAATCACCGTTACTCCGGGCCATTCTCTCACTGTTCGTGGGCCACCTGTCCTCTCTCCACAGGAGCTTCGTCCTGGTCCTGCTCCTGCTCCCGACTCCAGCTCCCTGATTGGAGGGAAGCGGCCCCTTTTATTCTCACCCGGATGAGCTCCAGGTGCTCTGCCTGACGTCACTTCCTGGTGTGGCAGAAGTGTTAGAAGCACTCCGGGTGTCCCTGGAAGGATCAACGTCCATGGGTGTGGCGGAAGTAAATGTCTCTCGGGCTGCATGAGGCTCGGGGTGCCCCCTGGCAGTGGGCCCCAATGGGCTTGAGCCTCCCTGCTCCCCTTCTGTAGCCCTCTTCTGGTCCAGGGCGGTTGCCCCCTCGTGGCCCAGAGGACGAACACGCCACCTCACGGTCCTTCCAGGCGTCTCGGCCGGGTCTGACCCCCAGCCTCCTGCGACACTGCATTTGGATATTTCAGTCAATTGCAAAGCTTCAATAACATCTCCTGGAAAAATACAGCATGATAAACATGGTCAGGCTAGTAAAATCTGGAAAGGCTGCACTCATCTCAAAAGTTCAAATTGTTAAACAATCAGACATATGATTGGCAAAGTGGATAATGATAATAATAATAATAATAATAATTAAGTACATTAATATAGTGATATTCTCACTGCTCAAAGTGCTTAAACAAAGGGAAGTCACTTCAACCACCACCAATATGTAGCACCCACCTGGATGATGCGACATCAGCCATTATTGTGCAATATGCTCACTACGCATCAGCTATTAGGTGGGGAATGGTTGAGAGATAGTTTGCCAGTTAGGGAAAGGGGATAATTAGGGGGGTCAGAATGGATGAGGCTGTGATGGGCAATTTAGTCTGGACATTGGGATACACCCTACTCTTTACAAAGGATGCCCAGGCATCTTTAACGACCACAGAGAGTCAGGTCCTTGGTTTTATGTCTCATTCGAAGGACAGCACCATGTTTACAGCACTGTGACCCCTTCACTGCACGGGGCAATGGGATCTACCCAGAGACCATGGGGTAAGTGCCCCCTGCTGACCTCACCAACACTTCTTCCAGCATGGTTGGTCTCCCATCCAAGTACTGGCCAGACCTGAACATGCTTAGCTTCAGGTGGATGACCTGTTCTGAACCGCTTGTGGTATGGCTGCTGGACTGAATTACCAACAAAGCAGACAGAAATTAAAATGAATTGTGGAATGTGAAATAATTGCTATGTATAGAAATCCCTACAAGATAAAGAGATTTGGGAAGATTTAAACATTATAGTTGTATCTGTAGTTGAGAGGATGCTGACATCCGGACACCGAAGGGCACTGTTTTGTAACTCAAGGGGTGTGCCCTCTGGACACCGAGGGGGACAACCTCCAGACCTTGAAGCCTAATGCTGAAAGTGTACTACGAACACCAAGGGGTGCAGTTTATGTAACTCAAGTGGCACATGCTTTGGACATTTCTGTCTCCCCCCACATCCATCCATACTTTGGATGCCGAGGGGCACTGTTAACTCAGGGAGGGGTGTGAAACATCACCCCACCTCAGGCAACTAGGGCTCCAACTGGGCTTCGACGGGCACAGGAGAGATCCTTCCAATCAAGCAAACATTTCTGAATGGAACTCAAATCAATAAAAAATGGATACTAAAAACCAGATGAATAAACTTGTGTGTGTGTGTGTGTGTGTATCCTTTTTTCTCCAAACTAAACAATATAATATTTGGATTAAAATATACAAAAGAAGTGCATGCCAAGATAGACAATTATTGACCTTCTGTATTTAAAAACACATTCTGTCAGCACAGCGGTGCAGTGTCAGCAATCCTGCCTCAGCCTCAGGGTCCTGAACTTGAATGCCATACCAGTCACCTGTGTGGATCCTGCATTTCCTTGCATTGTTCCATATCCTAAAGACATGTAGGCTGCATCACTTGGAGACTCTAAAGTGATGCACTATTAGTGATTAGGAGTGCGTGCGAATGTGCCCTGTAATTTACTGGTGCCCCAGTCTGGGTTATTTCTTGCCTGTGGTAAACACTGCGTACCTGTAACCCTGAGCTGGATGAAGGCCATGTCACATTACATGTCCTCTAGTTGTAAGGGATGTCTGAGACAGTGCAGGTTTGCTCCACACTACCAAGTCCTTCCTGGAGTTTCTTGAACCCACCACTGTCTGCAACGTAACAAAGGGATGAGCCGAACAAATGAGGACACATACACATAGCAAAGGGTAGGTGCAAGAAGTGGCAAAATGCTTTTATTAAAACCATCCAAAAGAAAAAGCAGTGTTCAAAATAAATAATGCAGTTTTTCTAATCCATAAAATAATCCTTTAAAAATGAGGTTAAAAACTCAAGGCAGGTATGTATCCTTTAAAATTCAAGTCCCCAGTGTATTCATTTACAACAGCCATTTCCTCTGCTTACCCCAAATGAGATCTGGAGGTCGAAGAGATGCCTAACCAACAGTCATAATCTTCCTTCTCTGACTGGTTTGGGTCACTGCAGCCCATGACCCCCAGCAGGATGCCTCACCAAACCACCTTGCTCCTAGGCTCGGACCCCTGTAGCCATCTGTGGCCCCAACAGGGCACCATGTTGAGGCTCAGACTCCCATTACCAGGCTTGTGTCCCTGCTGTCCATGGCCCCCCATGACTGCCCCCAGCTCACAAAAATTATGTAAATAAACTCTGTAAATATGTCTGAAAATTTGTTGGAGAAATCATGTAGTGGAACATGGTCTGAAAGCAGGTTAAAAAATGGATGGATAAAACACATTTTCTTTATATGTATCGTGGTTGTCTGAAATGGAAAAAAAAGGTCACCAACATGGCTTTCCTTGTTTACTTGCAGTTATCAACAAAAAAAAGAACGCTTGATGGCATAAAAGACTCGGAGCTCTTATGTCTGTATATGAGTGGTGCCTTCTTCCAGGAATTCATCCTTTTGAAGCCCCAGGACCAGAAGGGACTGGGGAGGGGTGGAGGGTTCTCAAGACTGTGGAGGAACAAAATGACAAGACAGTTAGCAGCAGTGCCCCCTGTAAGCCCGGGGTGGTATCATAAACTTGGGAAGAGCTTGGATGGTGATCCTCAGGCATGCATGTGTGACAGCATCTATAAGCATACAAAATCAAGCGACTACTTGAGCAATGAATGGTCAGGGTATAGATGTACTGTTTGACATTTTATAATCTAAATTGAGTAAGCTAAGGTTATTCCCAAGATACAACAAAGAAAAGAAGGTCAGAGACATAACACTTAACTAGGTAGTCTTCATGAGTTGAGTGACAGAAAAGGAAAAAATAGAGTACATATGCATGAGTGGAAGGAGAAGATGAAAGGAGTGAAAGACGAGTAAGTTTGAAGAGCTGCAATTACAGAAGATGAAGCAAAAGATTTAAAAGTTAGTTGATCATTTACTTGTGGTGAAATGTGTAATCCAAGTCCAAGAATGGGCTTAGATGTGTCTGTTTGCCCTTGAAATGTGTCTTCAGAAGCAGAGAAAGTAACAGAAAATGAAAGATCAGTGTGGCTGATATCAATGTATATGAAATCTTCTACAATAGGCTTTGTAATGTCCTTAACATTAGTGGCTCAAATGTGGCCCCCGATTAACTTCCATTATGGCTAAATTAAGAGGGCTAACCTAGAACAGGAACACCAGGGCAACCCTCCTGAAAGGAATGCTAAGCCAGGGAATGTCCAAGTGACCATTGTGTCCCATTTGAAGGATCCCAGTAGTAGGGTGTTGAACCATGTTAGCCATTATGGATTCAATGAGAAGTGAAGAACAAATGACACCTTTTATAGGCAATCTGAACAGAATACAATATGCAAGCTTTCGAAGGAGCTCAGGCCCCATCTTCAGGCAAGATGTAGTTGTAAGATCTCAGTTTAAGAGAAACATAGGAGCAGCTGTTTGACATAACACCCTTAAGGTGAAAGGCACATTAAAAGCTGTATATTCAGCTCTTATATATACTGTATAATTCCCTTTCCCTAAATAAATAATACATTATCTCATGACTATGCACATTTGTGTGGCATAGACTTTTTCTGTGACATGATTCATTCTATCTGGTTAATCCTTGCATTTTAATATTCATGGACTGTTAACCACACAAAATGCCAGTTCTGCACAAGATGCACTACACTGAAATTGCATTGCAAATGTTATTACTAATAAAAGCAAATGGCTATTCTGACCCCATAAAATAAAGGTTGGCTTTCAGAAGAGTAATTTCTGCACTGCTGCAGTTGCTTGACCCCCTCCAGGGGCTTCTTGATCTGTAAATCTGTGCATCTGACCTCTGCTTAAACTGTAATCAATTAACACCTAATCAATTAACACATCTGTCAAGGGGAACTTGGGATTATTAGATGTGGCGGGTAGTGACCTTTAAAGAAAGGTGTTTTTTGTTACAAAGAGTTGCCTCAGGTTAGATGGCACCATGAAAAAGTGGTCTGCAATCTGCTTTCACAATACCTTTATTCTAATTAGGTTATTTTTATTTTTTTTTAATAAGGAATTTTGGAACTTCTAGAAGATGAATCAAGATTTAAATCATTTTATAAGTGCTTTCAATCAAATATACATGCTAAAGACTGGTGGGAAATGGCAATACTGAATCTGCTGCAGACAAACATTTAGAAATGCTACCGGGCCTAATTAATGTCTATATAAATTATTTAATGGTGCTTGTATGAGTAAATGTAATTTATTGGTTACTTGTAATGTAAGGAAAACAAGAGTTCTGCCAGGAACTGTTATGGCAAATTCCATCAAGAAAACTCCTCAGGCATAACACCTGGAAGTGTTGTTGGACGATCTGTTCTGATAAGGGCATTGCCTTGTTCAGATCTTGAAATATACGATCTTTAGTGGAGGTCAGCCATGTGAACAGCACATATTATTATTAAGAAAATATGAATACAAGTAACAGTGCAAAGGTATTTGACAGATTCAGAAATCGACTGAGTACTTCAGATATCTGATTACACATGAACATGATAAGATCATCGGTAACAGTACTTTTGTTCTACATGAAAAAAACTAAAAATGAAAATGTGGAGTATACTACAGAACTGGAACACGGCAAGGTTCAAAAATATATTTCATTCATATATACTTCTGAAAATGTATAAAAGTTAAGCCACTAGCTGTAGCTGCTTTGTCTTGAAAAAAAAAACAAAGTGGAAAATGTAATCTGAATTTATTTTGTTAAAGCTTAAGAGTATCCATCTCTCCATTAATTTTCACTACACCACAACTGGGTTGCTTCTTCCACTACACTGTCCATTCTTTATGGCCTCAGGGACAGGTAAGGCAGCACTCTCCAACCCAGTTGGGACACCAGTCCTTCCATGCAGCCAATCACAACTGATAGATAGATAGATAGATAGATAGATAGATAGATAGATAGATAGATAGATAGATAGATAGATAGATAGATAGATAGATAGATAGATAGATAGATAGATAGATAGATAGATAGATAGATAGATAGCCTCCTGTAAATAAAATGGACAGCAGACAATAAATACAGTTAAGGTATCATGTACTGCTTTTCATGCAGATAGTTAAGCACCAGGAATCAGCAACAGCTCAACAGTCAGTGCTAGTCATCCACACTATTACTTTCATTGAAAACCACAAAAATTAGTCTCTGTACCACAGTGTTTTCTACCCATGAAAACTAACAATTATGAAAATGTTCTCCACAGACATATATTTCTGAAAACACAGCCTCAACGTTGTAATGTGGACAGGCAAAAACACAGGCTCTAATTGCACTCCGATCTATTTGTGCTTATTATGTGCTCCTTCCCTGATTGAATCCTTCATTACATCATCCCATTCCCTGACTGGTCCACTTTCAAAGAAGAACAACATATTCCAACATAGCAGATAGTAAAGAGTTGCTTTCCATGGTGCTTATTGTGTTGTTTACCAGTATGCATCTAAATTGTGATTCTGTTCAGTTTGAATGCTGTGTACATACACAATAGGCAAACAATTTACAGATAACTACAGTTTTGCAATAAATCCCATGGCTAGCAGCTTTACCACCAAGTGTAGTCAAATGTCAATGTCAAATTCTTTTGCAGTCATTTTAGCGTGAACGAAGATACTTTTATAAACAACATGGAAACATTAGTATCACCTGAGATTTAAAAACGCTGTTATTAAATGAAAACGTAGTAGTGTGGACATAGCCTGTGCTTTAGAGCAGTGACCAGTGGTGTAGCTAGAATTCTTGCCGCTCAGGGGCGGGGCGGGGCGGGGCTTCAATTTGCCGCCCTCCAACATATTTGAATATGTTAACCTATTTAAATAGAAAATTAAAAAGACGTATAGAGAAAAATTAAGATAAATTTTGCACAGATTTATTCATATATAGAGAAACAGCAATAATTTTTCACAAATAATTATTTATAAGTATCAACTAGACAAGAATATAGTATAGATACATTGATAAGCCATGTTCTAATTATTAGTTCAACTAGGGGGTACGCCTCCTGCTTGCTTCGCTCGCCAACCCCCCCCCCCGGCCTACACTACGCGCCAGCCACTTCACGTCTCTGCTGCTCACGTTGTGAAGAGGGGGGCTGAACGCACCTCAAAGTGATGTGGTCGCTCCTCCAAAACCCCCTCTTAAACGGTGATACAATGGGAAACAAATAGTTTTTTTTACCTCCTCTTTGCTCGAACAGCTGCTGGATTGCTGCTGCTGCTCCTGTGCCGCATGATCTGCATCACACTTTGAACATTTAAAAGCCTGTATAGCAGCTGTCCTACTCTTTGTTTTTTATTTTCAGCCCTAGGCGTGGTTAAATCTCTTGGCACAAAGTCTTGTCTCGCAGGATGTGAGTTCTTGATATTTTTTAGTTTATAATTTAAAAATGGAATAAGAATCTGAAAATCTAACAACGTCACATTAAAGTGCGATAAATTCTGAAAAGAGAGATACCAAACATATATATATATATATATATGTAGGTTTTAAAATATGCCCTATTTAAAGCATGACAAAAAACGTGACATAAAAAGTCACATAAAATCGTTGCACTTTTAGGCTTAGGATTTTATACAGTATACAGTTAGGTCCATAAATATTTGGACAGAGACAACTTTTTTCTAATTTTGGTTCTGTACATTACCACAATGACTTTTAAATGAAACAACTCAGATGCAGCTGAAGTGCAGACTTTCAGCTTTAATTCAGTGGGGTGAACAAAATGATTGCATATAAATGTGAGGCAACTAAAGCATTTTTTTAATACAATCCCTTCATTTCAGGGGCTCAAAAGTAATTGGACAATTGACTCAAAGGCTATTTCATGGGCAGGTGTGGGCAAGTCCATCGTTATGTCATTATCAATTAAGCAGATAAAAGGCCTGGAGTTGATTTGAGGTGTGGTGCTTGCATGTGGAAGATTTTGCTGTGAACATACAACATGCGATCAAAGGAGCTCTCCATGCAGGTGAAAGAAGCCATCTTTAAGCTGCAAAAACACAAAAAACCCATCCGAGAAATCGCTACAATATTACGAGTGGCAAAATCTACAGTTTGGTACATCCTGAGAAAGAAAGCAAGCACTGGTGAACTCAACAACGCAAAAAGACCTGGATGTCCACGGAAGACAACAGTGGTGGATGATCGCAGAACCATTTCCATGGTGAAGAGAAACACCTTTACAACAGCCAACCAAGTGAACAACACTCTCCAGGGGGTAGGCGTATCGATATCCAAGTCTACCATAAAGAGAAGACTGCATGAACGTAAATACAGAGGGTGCACTGCAAGGTGCAAGCCACTCATAAGCCTCAAGAATAGAAAGGCTAGATTGGACTTTGCTAAAGAACATCTAAAAAAGCCAGCACAGTTCTGGAAAAACATTCTTTGGAGAGATGAAACCAAGATCAACCTCTACCAGAATGATGGCAAGAAAAAAGTATGGAGAAGGTGTGGAACAGCTCATTATCCAAAGCATACCACATCATCTGTAAAACACGGTGGAGGCAGTGTGATGGCTTGGGCGTGCATGGCTGCCAGTGGCACTGGGACACTAGTGTTTATTGATGATGTGACATTGGATGAATGAATTCTGAGGTGTTCAGAGACATACTGTCTGCTCAAATCCAGCTAAATGCAGTCAAATCGATTGGGCGGCGTTTCATGATACAGATGGACAATGACCCAAAACATACAGCCAAAGCAACCCAGGAGTTTATTAAAGCAAAGAAGTGGAAAATTCTTGAATGGCCAAGTCAGTCACCTGATCTTAACCCAATTGAGCATGCACTTCACTTGTTGAAGACTAAACTTCAGACAGAAAGGCCCACAAACAAACAGCAACTGAAAGCTGCTGCAGTAAAGGCCTGGCAGAGCATTAAAAAGGAGGAAACCCAGCATCTGGTGATGTCCATGAGTTCAAGACTTCATGCTGTCATTGCCAGCAAAGGGTTTTCAACCAAGTATTAGAAATGAACATTTTATTTCCAGTTATTTAATTTGTCCAATTACTTTTGAGCCCCTGAAATGAAGGGATTGTGTTAAAAAAATGCTTTATTTGCATCATATTTTTATGCAATCGTTTTGTTCACCCCACTGAATTAAAGCTGAAAGTCTGCACTTCAACTGCATCTGAGTTGTTTCATTTAAAATTCATTGTAGTAATGTACATGTAGCCCTCCCACCAAAAAAAAACAAAAAACGGACACGTTACCTATGACATAGGATGAAATTTCACTGGTGGGATCCACATTAAACACCTCCCAATAAATTTTAATAACCAATGGGTCCAATGAAACAATTATTATTTATAATTGTTACACTATTTCAAAGTAATGATTTGTAAGTACTTCACACAATCATGGATAGAAAACAACAAACAAACAAACAAACAAAAAAATAAACATAAAACACATTTATGTAAACACACCGTTTATGGGATATTATCACAGCTCAACATAACTGAATTTGTCTGAGCTACAGCACAACAAAGGTTCACAAATAGAAATGAACAATAAATATATATCTATAAAAAAAATCGTTGGCGCGCTTAGTTGGAGCTCATATGCAGTACATAACTTCACGTGTACTCACAGTGTCCTTCCAGAACTTTTCCCCGCACTTCTCATTTTCCTCCTTGGTTGAGCACAGGACTCTCACAGCTCCATCTGGGATGACACCAGCAGCTTCGTCTTAATGCGGGATTTATTTGTGTTCCCTGATTAGTTGTTGCCTCCTGTGATATTTCTGACACTGCTTATTTTCATTTTCTCCTTCTGGGATAAATCATGTCAGACGTATTTCGTGCCAGCTGTGCCTCTGTGGAATCGCGGCTGTGGCGGTCCTCCAAAAAGTCCTTATCACCGAGCTCTGTATCGCTTAAAAAGAGAGCCCCCGACTGCACGGCTGCGTTTTCCTTTTCGACAGGTGAGGCGTCCACCTGCTGGACGCACGAGTGCCCTTCCCGCTCTCCTGTGGTGCCGAAAGCCACGCGCGCACCTAGCGTCAAGTAAACACTTCTGAGTTTACTATTATACCCAACTAGGAGGGTGCTGATGTCAGAAGGGGACCTTGTTTTTCGATTTCCTGGATAATCCAGTTACTGATTGTGTCAAGGTTGTTTGTGTAGGTATTTGCTGTCTTGCAAAGGAGTCACCGCTTTGAAGTCTAGCCTTGGAGGATGTCTGTATTTACCTGAAATTAACATGTTTGACAATATTGGTTTCTAATCAGCAGATCTGTACTCATTAATGGTTGGTAACAATACATTTTGTTAACTTGTGTTTTCATTAATTGTTAAACCCAGGAAATTTAGATGTGCCATTGATTAAACTGATTGTCCAGGACTGACAACAGCAGGGACTGAAGGAGATTTAAACTCCTGGTCAGCAGAAGGCAGGGGGGACAGTCCACAGAAAATGCTGCCAAGACACTCGGACAGAGCACAGGGGCTCGCAAGCAGACAAGGGTACGTGGTTGGCATGACGTGAGGCACAAGGACGGCAACACTTCCAGGGAGGAAGAGACAGCTCCACAAGGGAGACACTGGTTGTGGGTCCAGCGAGAGAGGGAAGCCGCATGAAAGGACCAAGCAAAGCTGGCAAACGAGAAATGAGGCGTGCCGAGGTCACAGCAACACAAGGAGCCAGAGTGGAAAAAAAAGGAACGACAAAGAGACGCTGACAGGGATTCCACGATTTGACACAACTTCTGTTGGGAAACGAGTGTCTGGCGAACAGAGTGCATCCATGGACAGTTGAACAATTAAGTGTTGGGATAACACAGTGAGCAAACTGGACTCTGCACCACTAAAGGTTGTATCCTCCGATTCTTGTTTTTAATGGACTTTTAGAGGGTGGACTGTGTATTTTCCTTTTAAAAAAGGAAATTAATTCCTGATATGTTTAGATTTTGTTATGTTCGTTTATGTTTTTAATGAACTTTATATTGTCTTGTGTAATAGAACTTTCTGTTGTTTTTTTCTGAAATTACTGTTGTGTCTTTCATTGTGTGTTTACTCACCGCCCAATTTAAAGAAACCTGTGTGCTATTATCAGTAAATTTCAAGAGTTCCCAGTCTCTTAATAAAACTGGGTGGCGTAGTTGGATATTTTAATGGTGTCTAAGTTAGATTACCTGAAAGTGTGAACAGACACCTGTTACACTACATACAGAACCAAAATTAGAAAAAAGTTGTCTCTGTCCAAATATTTATGGACCTAACTGTATATAGAGTAGACATAATTACGTTGCAAAAACCAGAACCAGTGCAGTGTACAAGTGATAGGTGGGGATGTTTTCTGCGCAGAGCAAGAACGCATTCGGATTGATAACGAAACAAAATTATAAATTGTATAAATAGTTATTTATCTTCCTACAAATTATTATCAGTGTTATATTTATGTTTATTTTTGTTATTGCCTCATAAATTTCAGCTGCTGTGTCTGATGCCATCACAGAAGGACAGTCTGAAAATTATTTTTGAAGCAATTGTGGATAAAAATCAGAGAATTTTACTTTTTTCATTCATGAGTGATATTTTTCTGAACCCTGCTGCTTACACACAAATTGTACTGAGCCTTTTGGCCAATAATGCCGACCACAAAAATGTGCCACCAGGGGCAGACCGCCCCCTCCACCCACCCCTAGCTATGCCACTGGCAGTGACGCTCTTTTCAGGCACAGGAACTGGAAAGTGGCGGGTTCAGAGGGTAGTTCAAAGATGGTGTCACTTGTCTTCTGACTGAAGCAGATGCAAAGGGGAGGTTAGCTGTGGTGCAGCTGTAATCTCCTTCTGCCCAAGTAGGTCTTGAGCTGCTCCTGAAAGAGACACAAATTAAATTCTTATATACGGCTTCTTTAACATCTTATGCCCTTAATCATAAATTTGGTTCATAATGAGCCTTGGTAGGTGACGCTATCATAAGACCATCTTCAATTCAATGCCTTTTGCACCTGAGCTGTAGGGTCAAAGCCTTCATAATGTTGTTTGTGTACAGACCATTGGTAATACATTTGAAAAAGATGGTTAAGCATTGTGGTAACATTTTGGAACAGCTAGGGTTACAGGTAGGGAATCCATTCCCGGGCTCCCGTTCCCGCCAAGCTCGCATATATATCGTGTAAAAGTGTAAAAATCGATCAAGAAATAACAGAGTTATTGAAAATAATTAAGGTGGCGCCATTGCTACAGCTTGCACTTCATCAGATAACAGCTTTGAACAGCAACTTGAAATTGCAATGCGTCAGTCTGTTGCATCCGCATTATCTGTGCCAAGAAATTTGCCATCACAGAATGATGACAAGAAACTGGATGCATCAGTAAAAGCTGAAATGGCGGTGTTTCAGAGCAACGGCAAGCGCGGGCATTGTTTAGAACAAGTGTATCAGTATCTGATGACTGTGCGGCCTACTTCAGTGGAGGCAGAGCATGCTTTCTCAGTGGCTGGCGTACTTCTGCACGAAGGTGCGCTCTTGCCTGGACGACCGCACGCTGGACACGTTGTGCTTTCTACGCTCTCATTACCGCAACTAAAGACACATGTACTTATATGACAGCATGAACTGCTTGTAGATAAGGTTAGTCTTTTATTTGTGTCAACATATTGTAGTAGTTTTATTAAAAGTAAGTGTCGGTCGTTCTAAAACCGTTCACATGTTAGATGCCCGTGCACTGTGTTATCCTGGGATTCCCGGGAATGGATAAACCCATCCAGGAATGGATTCCCTAGTTACAGGTGTGGAGTTATGTCATGTCAAACACGGCTGCTGTTCCAGTTCTGGTATATTTCCTTATATACTGTACTGTATTTAAAAATGAAGGCCAAACTTCATGGGTGTTATCAATAGTGTTTATACAGCATGAAAATGATAGTGGGACCATACCAGAATGTATACAGACTTCTTCAAAATTAAGCTACCTAACTAATAATGTATGTCTTTCTTTTTCTAATGACTAGTGATACATTCAATTTCAAAACCCATTCATTTAATTAAAAAAACAAACAAACAATGGGATACTGGTGCCTCAGTTGGCATCTGCTCATTGGGCTACCCTCTGACATCATCATTGTCTGACAGATTTAAACACTAAGTAATATATTAGCTATGACTGCCATAAAATGAAATAAAACCTCAGCTTTGAAGTGAAAAGGAACAGAAAAGCCAGACAAGCCAATGGGGCTGTCCAGAAGCCACACTTACCACTGTGCAGCCAGGTGTTTGTTGGACAACACAAGACCACCAAACAATTTAAAAGGCAATCTTCTCCATGCATATCCTTTCTGATCTTGGGAGGAAAAAAAAGCACAAGATCCAACTTCACACCTACGTCTTCCTTCTGGGCTTTCTTAAACTTAGCATCATCAGGTGGTCCTCCTCGCTGGTGGGTGAAGATCAAGATGTTGCACAACCCTATTCTGATCAAGCTAATGTCTTGACCAAAACAAGCAACACAGTCCATCTCATCCATGAAGCTATCTGAAGAGTAAGCACAGGCCTCCAAACAAGGGGAGTCTGATCTTGTATTTTCTGACTTGATATCCTTAAATGCGTAACATTAGCCTGCTCAGCCTGTTCTCCAATGTCACACTTTTATCATTTGTGTTACTTAGAGAGCACCTAAAACATAGGCTTACTGACTCCTTGTGAGGCCTGCCTTCTCCACATTATGGTGCTACTCGTCTGCTAACATTGCTAGTGATACTGAGCTCATCATCTGTCCTGAATCATTCTGTTTCCGCTTGTAACTTATGCAGACCTCAAATCAATTCCATTTATTCTCAGTCCAGTTCTGGGATGTGAGGTCAACGAGCCTATCCTGACATTAGGTGTAAAGCAGAAAACAGCCCTGAACAGGGGGATAATTCATTATAGGGCCCACTCAAACACGTTCACACTAAAAAATGGGACAATTTTGGAAACACCAATTAATCTAACTTGTGTGGTTTTGGGAATATAGTATGAAAACTGGAATATCAGCGGAGAGGACTTGCAGACTCCACATGAACAACTTCGAGAATCACACTTTGAACACAGCATGCTAGATCTATGAAGCAATAGTATTATCCACTTCTCTAATGTCCATTTCCTTTGCAACCCAGGACATCACATAAGGCATAAAATAATGCATCAAAAATGATATACAGTAAGAAAAGGCAACAGCTAACTAAGGAATAGAAAATTAAATCTGTAATTGATACAGTCCTAGAAATCCGGTCTTTTGAAAAAGCCATTCATCTTTCTAAACCCATTTTCACACTGAATAGGGTCACAGGGAAGCTGGAGTCTATCCCAGTTAGCATGTGGACAGGACGCCAGTCCAACTATAAAATCAAAATTGAATTAACTGCTACAAAGCAATAAAAGCTAGTTTACCATGAAGCCCGGTGAAGGTTTACAGTCTCTTTTGACATTCCACTAAGCATAGAAGAGTATCTTGATCAAGGCAGTAAAGTGTCTGTGTGTCTATGTGTCACGGTCAAATAATGAGAAGAAAAAGTCAAGGGAAAAAAACGTTAAGAACAGACAGCCATTTTGCATTTACTACTGTATGTCTGAATGGAATGATCCCATGGAGGCGACTGTCTTTTAAAAAATGGACCATGTCACATAATAATGAAATACATTGCAAAGAATACATTATAAAGTCTTATACTGAAATCAGTTTGGAAATGGTGTGACCAGGCAAGGGGAAAGTGTTGTAATTTATTTAAAAGTAATTAATAATGATGTAAGGCAGGTAAAAATAGACAGTGTGTAATGCTGACACCACATTACCTGCCCCCAGAATAGTCATCTAGCTTAACCGTGGATGATTACCTGATTTAGCACTGAAAACTGGAAATGTGTCAGTAATACTTCTGAATCAAGAAAATATGTTTAGTCCTTCATGTGCTGTGAATTAAGTAAACATTCATATTCTTTTCCATCCGTAATCCGAGCCCCCAGTGACTTGTGGTCTAAACACAGGTTAACGTCAATAGTGGACAAAGACAAATTATTTGTTAAGAAAGAGCTGCCCTTGGGGATTAGTGAACCTAAAGGGAGAAAAGCTTCTGAGCTTGGGTAACAGGCAGCTGATGATGACATCTTAATTAGCAGACATGTCAAAGGTAGACAAATACGGGTGAAAAGTAGAATAATCCTGTCCAAGCATTGTGAAACTGCCCTTTTGGAAATGCAATAATCCAATGAGTGTGTGCAGCAGGCCATAGTACCCACTGTACATACATTCTATTGAAAATAATAATAAAGACACAAATGACATGAGTGTGGTGACATCATATAGCCAAGTCCTGAAAGATATTGTAGGTGGGCATTACTTTGTAGGAAAGGAGCACCAAGCCTGCCTCCCTGAAAGGTCATGATTGATGATTGGAACTGACTGAAGTATCCAACCCTAAAAAGTGACTCGCTATCATAGGAAATGGCACACACATTATGATACCAATTGTTCTATGACTGTAATAAATCAGAATGTTCTCAAGATGTCAATCAAAATTCAGAAATTCATAAAAATGTTCATAAGTATTGAGACAGGTAGTGGTCCTCCTGTGGTTTCTTGAACTGACTACCTGGCCACATGAAGACCACCAATTGTACATTTATCAGACTCAGTCAACTATCCCAGTTAACACATTTTTAGGGTGAGTCACTGTCCTTTGGTGTAGATTTGGATCATAATGGACATGTGATCCTAATTTTTTACATTGATGATCTTCCATGATGACTGTATGGAATGTATGAATGTATGGCTGCTGTTACACTAATGACTTTTCCTGTGGTTTTTAGTGGTAGGCAAACATTTACATAATCCTTAAAAAAATCAAAGTGAGATATACAGTACTGTATAGAATTGCAGTGCATGCCTGTTACCTCCAGTTGTGTAGTTTGAAAGCCCAGGTGATTCAGCCATAGCACTGCACCACTCAATGTACCTCATTGTAACAAAACTGGTTTGATTTTACTGTGGATAATCACAAGTCATTACGGTGGGCTTTAGTGTCTGTGAGAATTAACTGTCCATGAACGCTGAACAGGAAGTGCAATTCTCACAATACCCACAACCAGCCAAGGACACTGGCAGCTGAAAGGAAAGAAGGAAAGTGGTTGTTTTGGATCTTTCAAATGGATTTCAAACTTTGGCACTATTCAGTCATTTTGGTTTGTTGAACCACTGGAGAGCACAGACTACAGCAAGGGTGCTGACGACTTTCTAGTTCTATATGTTGTTTACTTGCATGGAGCTCATTTTCTTCTTCTACTGATTGGCCTTTGATTATATTGGAACCGTTATGAAAAGCTGTGACACACTCATGTAGTTAGTCACCTCCTGCGATTCCTCTGTATAGAATCTGACAAACTCTAAGGTAACTGTAGTCGCTACATTTGACAAACTAGAAGTGGGTCAAGCCCTGTAGTGTGAGGGTAGCCTAACTTAGTTTTATACATATTTTTTTTACTTCAAAGCAACTTCCAAATGACAATGATTTAATTGTTTTCTAAATTGAACATTAAAACAATGGCATTGAATGCAGTGTGCTGCATATGGGTGACTGAGCTAACCTGACAAAGTTTGTTATTCACAGTCCTTAGTAAATGTACCATTCTGTCTGGTTACTAAAAGCCACCACTAAAACATAAACTTGCCACTACAACTAATTAAATAACTATGAAAAAGAAAAATGTACTAAATTGTTTTTATCTGACTTTTTTTTTGGGAAGTGTTAAGACTTCTAACTAACCTTGTATTATACTAGTTCACTGAAACTAATTTATTCAGTTTGTTGCATTGGTTCTCTGCTCTAATCATCTACACCTTTTTTGTCACCCTCTGCCAGAATGGCATTCTACTAAACCAGTTTAAGCACAACGCTGTGCTTCTGCTCCCTGCACTATACAGGAAATCAGACTTTTGATTGTTCTTCTTTTATTAAAAACTAATGGTGAGCAGCACTGGCTTAGAGCCTCAGCTGACTAAGTTCAAGCCCTGGCTTGGCTCCTCATTGTGTAACTGTCTGCGTCGATCTTCATTCCACTTTTCAAAGGCATGAAGGTCAGGCCAACTCTATATTAGTCCTGTACGAGTTAGTGTGTGGGTGTCCTGCAATAGAACATTCTAGGCGTGCTACCAGGATAGGGTCCAGACCTTCACATATATGAAGTTGTTAGGAAATAACAAATGGAGCTAAGTATAGCATAATCAGTATAACGAGGCCTTGTCATCTAATGCCTTTTTGTCAAAGTGACGATTAAAGGTAATATAATTAAACAGTTTTAATATATTTGAAAAATGGATTTGCATCCACAGTTGCTGTATGTTACTATATGCTTTTACTTCTTCATCTTCACATTTGACTCTATTTAGGAGAAAAAAAAACATTTAAAGCCAAGACTTATATTTCACAGACGTATCATAACTTAAAACTTCAGGGGGAAGTAGAGTGCCTACAAAAATATTATATCAATTAGAAACTAATTAATTACAAATACAAAACTTTAAAAACATATTGAGCAGTATTTAGCAGATGCACCTTTGGCAGCCACGACAGACTTGAGTGTGTGTGCACATTAGCTTTGCACATCCGGACTCTGCAGAACTCGTAGAACTGTTCAAGCTCTGTCAGGTTGCATGAGGATCATGAGTAAACAGCCTTTTTTAAGTCCAGCCAGAAATTCTCAACTGGATTGATATCTGACCTCTGACCAGTCAACTACAGGACAATAACACTGGTGTTTATAAGTCATTCCTGTGTGGCTTTAGGTTTAACTTTATGCTTTGCTGGAAAACAAATTGTCTCCCAAGGTGCAGGTTTCTTGCAGACTGCATCAGGCTTTCCTCCATGCTTTCCCTGTATTTTGCTGCATGCATTTTAACCTTTCCCCTCACAGGTCAGTGGCATTGAAGTATTCTAACAGCATGATCCTGCCACCATCATACTTCACAGTAGGTACGCTGTAAGTTTTGAGAATGACACAAGTATTTGTTTTCACAAAGTTTGCTGCTTTAGTGTTTTTAGATCTTTTTGTCAGATGTCTCTCTCGTATACTGAAGTATAATTACAAGCATTTCATAAGTTTCAAAGGCATTTATTCACAATTGCATTAAGTTTATGCAAAGAGTCAATATTTGCAGTTTTGGCCCTTCTTTTTCAAGACAAGACCTCAGCAATTCGCCCTGACATGCTGTCATCAACTTTCTGGGCCAAATCCAGACTGATGCCAGCCCATTCTTGCATAATCAATGCTTGGAGTTTGTCAGAATTTGTGGGTTTTTGTTTGTCCACCCACCTCTTGAAGGTTGACCACAATTTCTCAATGGGATTAAGGTATGGGGAGTTTCCTGGCCAGGGACCCAAAATTTCGATGTTTTGTTCCCTGAGCCACTTAGTTATCACTTTTGCCTTATGGCACGGAGCTCCATCATGCTGGAAATGGCACTGTTTGTCACCAAATTGTTCTTGGATGGTTGGGAGAAGTTGCTCTTGGAGGATGCTTTGGTCCCATTCTTTATTCATGACTCGGGATTGGGGCACCAACCGTGCAGAGCTTGCTCAGGAATGGCAGCAGGCAGGTGTGAGTGCTTGGCTTACACCGAAAAAGACAACTCGCTCTGAAGTTTCTAACAGCTCAATTTTAGTCTAATCAGACCAAATGACCTTCTTCCTGCTGACTTCAGAGTTTTCCGTGTGTCTCCTGGCAAACGTTTGATATGATTTTTTTGCTCTTTGCCACTTTCCCTTAAAGCTGCAACTGGAGAAGCACCCGGATGACAGTCTCTTCAGTCTTGACACAGTAGCTTGTAACTCCTTCAGAGTTAACACAGGTCTCTTGGTGGCCTCCCTCACTAGTCTTCTCCTTGCATGCTCACTCAGTTTTTGTGGACAGCCTGCTCTAGGCAGATTTACAGCTGTGCCATACTCTTTCCATTTCTTCATGAGTTATTAAACTGAACACCAAGTGATCTTCAGTGACTTGGATATTTTCTTTATTCTATTCCCTGACTTTTGGTTTTCAAACACCTTTTCACAGAGTTGCTTGGAGTGTTCTTGTGTCTTTATAGTGTAGATTAGGCCACGATACAGACTCGTCATACGTTGGACCCTCCAGATAAGGTGCACTATTTAGACTACAATCAATTGAAACCCAGTCAGGTGACCTCCATTGAACTAACGATGTGACTTCTAAAACCAATTTGCTGCACCACTGATAACTTAGGGGTCTCATATTAAAGGTGGTAAATATTTACGTGATCAATTATTTTGTGTTTTATATTTGTAATTAATTTAGGCCACTTGGCAGAGATCTGTTTTCAACTTTGACATTAAGAGTCTTTTTCGGCTTATCGATATTAAAAGGAGCAAATTAAATCCCCTGAGATGTTATGCTGAATAACAATAAAATGTGAAAAGTTCCAAGGAGGTGAACACTTTTTATAGACACTGTAAAAGAATAAGTAGTGCAGAAAAATAAAACATAAAAGGATAATCAGACATGGCTTGAATTCACTGCTGATCAAAGAACTGCTATATGACAAGCTAATGACACATAACACTCAACTGTGTAGTACTTATTATTCTGAATTTATTCATGAAATGATTATTCATATGATTTGGAATTTGTTAAAATCAGTGGAGAAAAGAGATTGTTTACAAATATCTGTCACAAGCCACGGAAAAATGAAAAAGTTAAAATGAAAAACCGGATAAATAACTTGCAAATCATCAGTGCTTATAAAAGAACCAGACTGTGAGTCTTGCTTATATTGTCTGCTGTTTCACCAACAAATACAAAAAAGACCTACGCTGTTTGAAAAAAACAAAAAAAACAAGGTGCTAACATGCACATCTAGATGTGACATGATCCTGTTTTAAGATGTAAATGTGGTGCTCACCCATAAGATACAGCTGTAAATCAGTGTATGGTAGTGCTGAGCACTTTCTGCTCCAATTCCTTTCTTTCTGTTTATTCAACACAGTCATTTGCTTATGGCTGGAATAAAGAATTGTTATTTCATATTCTGAAAAAAATAAATAAATACAAACATAAAAGGGCCCGAGTAAAACAGACTGGGTAAACAAACTTGGCAGAAATGTACAAACAGGCAAAACAATTTAAGTTTGGTAATTAACAATATGATAAAATAATCTGTTTGAAGGAATTCTGTCTGTTTGTCCTTTGATAATAACCATATACATAGCTTCATTTCAATTGAGAAACCTCAGACAGGAAGAACACAGCTAGCGAAATAGGCACACAGCAGTTGGATTTCAAAATTAAAAAAATAATAATAAAAATCATCATTTTTCAGTTTGTTTTGTCCAGGTTTCATTTGATGAATACATTACACCATATATGCAACTTTCAACTGTGTTTTTTGTTCTTTTAAACAATGTAATTTTCATAATATCATACATATATATGATAATGAAATTCTGCAAGCTTTGGAAAACCAATGACATGCCTAGTCTTTTCCCAACTCACCTCTTCAGAAGGCTTTTCACCTTGTATGACAAGTAGAATTAAATCAGGTACAATCATTAAACTAGGCCTGACCTTACTTTACAGTAAACAGTGCTGTGCTAAAAGTATTAATCACAAAATAGAATCAAATTCAATGTTGGTAAATACTGTAAAAAAACAAAGATTAGAAAGTTTAAAACTTGTAGGTAGGCGATGCATCTACGTGTGAGCAAGCTCAACTTCAGGTGAAGTGGTGCATTATACATTTATATATATACATTTATATATATATATATATATATATATATATATATATATATATATATATATATATATATATAAATATATATACATACACACACTCATATACATATATATATATTTATTTCTGATACTCTTTCACTTAAACATGAGAAGACACAAAAGCCACTGCACAGTGGGCCAGCAGCTCAAGAAATGTTACTCCTATATCTAAATAGCTGGAAAGGCAAACATAATTTAAGACAAATTTCTGAAAGACACACAAGGATGAAAAAGACGCAGTGTTGATGAATGTCAACATTAGTGAAGATTTTGTTTACAAACTGTTTTTTCATAAAGCTCAGCACATACTGTTCAGTTTTGAATCAAGTAAACATGGTAGTAGATTGTTTATAAAGCCTTTTGTTTTCCTTTTGAAAGCAGCCACTTATTTTTGAGACCTTTTCTAAACACTGGAGCGCACATTCTCTCATCACAAAGCCGGATGAACGACAGAAAAAAAAAGGAGGCACTTTTAGTTGGCTGGTTTTTGCTCGGTTCCAAAGGCTTCCTTTGTAGTTCTCTTTTTGGACACTAGATGGTAGTGTCGTCTACAATCCTCCCATATGTAGGCACTTGGCAGTGAGGTTCCAAGGCGTTCTTATTTTCCATCACTATGTCATCAAGATTGGCTTTTGTCGAACTTCTAAAATATCTGCAGAAAAAGAAAACACATGTAGGAGCTTTTACTTTTAAAATCTCCATTTGACAACGAGAATGAGATAAAAACAAAACAAAAAAAAAAAAACAGAACTCTCATAATTAATGATAACAGATCTGGAGAGGACCCTTTAGGGCAGGCATGTGCAACCTACGGCCCGCGTACTGATTTTATACGGCCCGCGATGACTTTTCCAAATATCATTGAATCTGGCCCGTTAACCGTCTTGGTGATGCCTGTTTGTTCTTGTGGTATTGTTGGATTATTTTTGATAGTATGATGCGGCCAGTGCTTTCTGAAGTACAGTCGACCCTTGATATACGACCGGCTTGACATGCGAATAACTTGATTTACGACCAAAATTTTTATTTTGATTTACGACCAACATCTTGCGTTACGACCTGAATGCGGTCACGTGTATCCGGTTGTGCGATTGTAAACAAACAGAAACATTCCTATTAATGCGGCACTCATTCAATAAAATGTCAGGTTTGTAAACTCTCTTGGGACCTCCCCCAACTAGAAGACATGCCAAAGTCCAAACTCCGTATGGAAGACTGTTTATCTGTTGCTGGGGCAACAGCCGGCTTAAAGCTGTGCTGAGTCTCTCAGCCAAAGCAAACAGAAAAGATATCGATGGGTGATATGCATGTGATATCCCTGCCCGGCAATGGACAAGCAAGCTTCCACAGTCGCGGCGATCGCGCTTCAGGATGCACTTCAGCATGTCGTTCCCATTGAGTGGGGAGTGGGGGGGGGGGTCTCAGAAGAGTTCAGAAACAGTTCCTTGTATCATCGCAAGGAAATGCTGAGAAAAATTCTCGTCAGAATAACTTGTAGGCAGGAGGAGATTAAAATTAACGCAAAAGAAGCTATTGAAATGATTGCAAATGCCTGAGCGCAAGTTAAAGAAAGCCTTTAAAAAGCCTTCAGTTTCATTATCATCCTCCTCCCTTCCTGCAGCCCAAAGATGTCAAATTAAATGGTGAGTACAGTATGAAATTGTTGTTTCTGGTAGGCTAGGCACTTTTTATTACTTTTTGGTTAGTACATTAGAAAAAATTATTGGTGTTTTGGTAAATTATGCACATTATACAACCCTTTTTTTATTATGAAAAGGTTAAGTAAGTGTTGCAGTGGGAGGTTCGGAACGCATTATGGGTATTTCCATTATTTCTTATGGGAAAAATAGTCTTGACTTACAACCACCTGGAGTTACAACCAGCCCTCGCGAACGAATTGAGTTCGTAAGTCAAGGGTCCACTGTTCTCACCAGTCACATCTGCGTCTGTTAATAACCTGCTTTGTAAGATGAGGCCGACTACTTGTCCTGCCTTCATGCCATAATCCCAACTGTTACAACAATAATAAACTCATCCCTTGACACTAGCTCTGTGCCGCTCACTTTTAAAATTGCTTCTGTAACCCCAACGTTAAAAAAGTCTGGCCTTGATGCTGACAATCTTAACAATTTCCGGCCTATTTCCCACTTACCTTTCCTGTCAAAAGTTCTTGAGCGTGTTGTAGCTTCCCAACTCACCAATTACCTAACCTCTAATAATAATTTGATGGAACCCTTTCAGTCTGGTTTCAGGGCGCGGCACAGCTGTGAAACTGCTCTGCTACGGGTAACCAATGATTTGCTTATGGCAGCAGACTCTGGACAAACCAGCATATTAATTCTGTTAGACCTCAGTGCAGCATTTGACACTGTCAGACATGACATGCTACTGTTCAGAATGGAGAACACGCTGGGTATCTCTGGCACTGCCCTCCAGTGGTTCAAGTCCTATCTGACTGATAGGCAAGAGTTTGTTAGTCTTGGCAACAGCAGATCCAGCTCAGCGGCAGTCACACAAGGAGTCCCTCAGGGCTCTGTCCTCGGTCCTCTGCTTTTCTGTATTTATATGCTTCCCCTTGGCCATATTATCCGTAGTTATGGATTGGGTTATCATTTTTATGCAGATGATACTCAGCTCTACTTCAATGTTAAAAGTGGAACTTCATCAGAGCTTTCTCAGCTCACAACCTGCCTTAGTGAAATTAAAACCTGGATGGAGCAGAACTCTTTAAAATTAAATTGCAATAAAACTGAACTCCTGCAAATTGGGACTAAAATGCAACTTAATAAAATGAGCTCCTTCCCAGTCCATCTTGGCAGTGATCTCATCAGACCTGCCTCTACTGTAAAAAATCTTGGTGTCATTTTTGATTCCTCCCTCACTTATTCCCCCCACATAAATCACATTAAGAAACTTTCTTACTTTCACCTCCGTAACATATCCCGTGTTCGCTCCTTCCTCTCCTTCTCTAATGCTGAGAAACTTGTCCATGCTTTTATCACATCCCGCATCGATTATTGTAATTCCCTACTGGCAGGTGCCCCTTCTAATCTTATATCACAGCTCCAGCTTATTCAAAACTCAGCTGCAAGAGTCCTTACTCGAGCCAGCAGCAGCGAGCACATCACACCCATCCTGCTCCGCCTTCACTGGCTCCCTGTGTCCTACAGAATCGAATATAAAATCCTACTAATAACCTACAAAGCTTTAAATAACCTCGCGCCAAACTACATCAGTGACCTTCTCCATCACTATGTGCCTGCCCGCCCACTAAGGTCCTCTGATTCTGGTAATCTTGTTGTGCCCGTCACTAATCTACACTCCATGGGTGACAGGGCCTTCAGCTGTATAGCGTCCAGACTCTGGAATGACCTACCAAAATTAATCAGGTCAGCTGACTCCATGAATTCTTTTAAAAAACAACTCAAAACTCATCTGTTCAGGAAGGCTTTTAGCTCTACTTGACTTTATTACCTTTCTCTCAGTTTACTTCTCTGTCAAGATGCCAATGTAACCTGTATGTGTGTGCTAGACCATCAATTATGTTGTCTGTTTTTTTTTTCAGAATTTACTGTCTTAATCTTCTTTGTTTATTTATCTGGTTTGTACAATGCTATATACTGTATTCTGCCGTTCTTTATTTATTCTGTAAGTGCCTTGAGTATGGGAAAGGCGCTATATAAATAAAATGTATTATTATTATTACTTTATATTGTGCTTCCCCCTCTTTTACGGCACGTCCGGAACTGTCGCACGTTTAAAGTGTGCAAGAGCTCATAGTCACGTAGTCGTTGACTCTGCTGCATCTCTCTGCTCTGCTGTCGTGTGTAGCATAGCGCAGTCTTTTCACGGTTTTTGCTAGTGCTGTACCTATCTGCATGTTGTTTCGAGTTTCACGCTATATCGGCCTACATTTCAATACTTTCAAATACTTGTGAATTTTTGATCAAACCCTAATTAAGATGGCTTCAACAAAGAAGAGAAAAGTGGACGCTGAGAGTCGTACTTTTCAAGAGAAATGGACTGACGATTATTTTTTTATAATGCAGAAAGAAAAACCTCTTTGTTTGATATGCTTGGAAAGTATTTCAGTTTTAAAGGAATACAATTTAAAAAGACACTACAATACAAAACACGCTAATTACAACAGTTACAAAGGTAAACTAAGAACAGGTAAGATACAAAATTTGAAAAAATGTGTATCGGCACAACAGATGTTATTCCGCAAACATACTGATGTAGCTGACAATATTTTTCGTGCAAGTTTTATTGTTAGCGAAAAAATTGCGAAGCACTCAAAACCATATTCTGAAGGCGAGTTTGTCAAGGAATGCCTTACTGCAGTCACGAATGTCCAGAGAAAAGCCATGAAATGGAAAAGATAAGTCTTTCTCGTTGGACAATAACCCGACGAATCGACGAAATGGCCAGTGACATAAAATTAAGCATTAAAAATATTGCATCAAAATTTGAAGCATTTTCCATTGCTCTTGATGAGAGTACAGACTCCAACGATACCGCTCAATTGGCTATATTTATTCGCGGAGTTGATGCTAGCTTCAATTGTACGGAAGAATTGCTTGCTCTCCAACCAATGAAGAATACAACAAGGGGTGAAGACATTTTCCAGGAAGTAAAAACTGTTTTTACTGTATTTGATTTAAAGTGGGAAACGTTATGCGGAATATCCACCGATGGAGCTCCATCGATGATTGGACCAAACATCGGAGTTGTTGCCCAAATAAAAACCGAATTATCAAGTAACAAAATCAGTACCGAAGATTTGTCGGTATTGCATTGCATTATACACCAGCAAAACTTATGTGCAAAATCAGTTAAATTTGCACATGTGATGGGCACAATAACTGCATGTATAAACTTCATTAAATCCAGGGCGCTAAATCACCGCCAATTTCAAGAATTTCTGGCTGATGTTCTTTCTGATCATGAAGATCTTACATTTTATTGTGAAGTGCGTTGGCTTAGCAAGGGAAAAATGTTGAAACGTTTTTATGATTTGAGAAATGAGGTATCTCTTTTCATGGACATGAAAGGAAAACCTATTCCTGAGCTAGAAAACAAACCCTGGCTGTGTGATCTTGCATTTCTTGTCGACCTAACAACACATCTAAATGAACTTAATGCTAAATTACAAACTCAGGGACAAATGATTCATGAGCTTTATGGACACATAAAATCATTTCAAAATAAGCTTCGACTCTGGGAAAGCCAATTAAAGGAAGGCAATACTTATCATTTTCCCACACTTGTGAACCACGAAGATTTTGATTGTGAATCGTTTGCAAATGAATTAAATTCATTGAGTGGAGAATTCAACACTAGGTTCCGTGATTTTAAAAATCAAGAAGCAAACTTGCAAATTTTCTCTTGTCCATTTGATGTTGATGTCGAACTAGCTCCACTTTCATTGCAAATGGAATTAATTGAACTACAAGAGAACCTTGTCCTGAAATCAAAATTCAATGATATTGAATTACTTGACTTTTATAAAAACTATTTCCCACGTGACAAGTTTCCAAAGCTCACAGCTTTTGCTCAGAAAAGAATGACTCTATTTGGCAGCACCTATAAATGCGAGCAACTTTTTTCAAGGATGAACTTCGTAAAATCAAAACCAGGACGCGAATTACTGATGAGCACCTAGAAAACACGTTGCGAGTTTCCATGTCCACAATATCTCCTAATATTGATAAGCTTGTGACCACCATGCAATCTCAATCGTCGCATTAATAAAGAGTTTTTATTAAATAATATATTAATAAATATTTGTTGGTTTTTTTTTGGCCTTCTTGCATTTTCGATTTTCAGAAATACATATATATCCTGAAGTACTCCGGCCCGCGTAATCTTTCTACTTTCTAATCCGGCCCATAGTCCTGTCAAGGTTGCACATGCCTGCTTTAGGGGTTTAGTTCTTCTGAGCCACTCAACACTTGCAACCCTGCAAACTGTTTGGTTTATTAATTGTGGAGTAGGTGAATGCACAAGGGGATCAAGAAACAGAAATTATGTTTTAGGATTGCCACAGAGCATGGAGTTTGCCAAGTAAGCTGGCCTTCTACAGGATTCCAAGACTGATTACAGTGCCTTCAAATAGTATTCAAACACTTTTACTTTTTTAAAATTTTATTATGCTACACCCTTATGCTAAATTCTTTTATATTAATTTTTCCCTCATCAAACAATATTCAATACCCCTGATTGACAAAGTGAAAGCAGTATTTTAGAAATTGTTGCAAATGTATTAAAAATAAAAACAGAAATATCACATTGACACAAATTACAATAATAATCTTTACATTTATATAGCACTTGTCTTATTCTCAAAGCACTTTGCATAGTGAGTGGGGAGACACTTCCACCACTGCCAATGCGATGACATCCATTTGTGCACCAGTAATCTCACCACAAATTAGAAGTTAGGTGGTGAAGGGGTGGGCGGCATAGCCAATTAGTGACAGGGACAGGCTGTGATGGGCAGTTTAGCCAGGACCTTGGGATACACCCTACTCTTTACAAAGGTTACCCAGGGATCTTTTATGATGAGAGAGAGTCAGGACCTCAGTTTTACATCTCATCCGAAGGGCCGCGCCATTTTAACAAAACAGCATCCCATCACTTCTTGGCACTTGGTTATTGAGATCCACACACAGACCACACGGTATAAGCACCCTGTGCTGGCCTCGCCAACATCTCTTCCAGCAGCAATTCAAGTTTTCCTGGTTGGTCTCCCTTGATAGTATGGGCTGGGCCTGAACTTGTCCTGCTTCAGGGGCATTACCTGTTCTGAAGTGCATGTGGTATGGCTGCTGGAAAATATTCAGACCTTTTGTTATGACACTTGAAATGTGGCTCAAGAGAGAACCCATTCTATTGATTATGTTGCTTGGAGTCCACCTGTGGTCAATTCAAATAATTGCACATGATTAGGAAACGTACACATCTATAGATATGATGTCCCTTAGCTGACAATGTGTATCAGATCAAAAACCAATCCATGAGGTTGAAGAAATTGCTGGCAGAGCTTAAAGACAGTATTGTGTGAAGGTACATATCTGAAGAATGCTACAAAACATTTCTGCAGCATTACCAGTTCCCAAGAGTACAGTGGCCTCCTCAATTCTTAAATGGAAGAAGTTTGAAATAACCATGACTCTTCCTAGAGCTGGCTGCCTTACCAAACTGAGCATGGGAGAAGTGCCATAATAGCAGAGGTAACTAAAAACTGTTTGGTCTTAATTCTAAGCATTATATCTGGAGGAAAAAAGGCATCGCTTGGCAATGCCAGCCCAATGGTGAAGCAATGGTGGTGGTAGGATAATGTTGTGGGACTGTTTTTCAGCAGCAATGAACTAGGAGTCTAGTTAGGATTGAAGGAAAGCTGACCAGAGTAAAGCACAGCAATATCCGTAATGAAAACCTGCCCCAGAACTCTCTGGACATTCCAACTGGACAATAACCCTAAGCACAAAAATAAGACAACATAGCAGAGGCTTAGGATCAAGTTTGTGAATGTTCTTGAGTGGGCCAGATTTGAACCCCTTTGCACATCTCTGAAGAGACTTGAAAATCGCTGTCCACCAATGGTCTCCATCCAGCCTGACAGAGCTTGAGTGGATCTGCAGAGATGAATGGCAGAAAATCCCAAAAACCAGGTGTACAAAGCTTGTCATATCATACCCTAGAAGACTAAAGGCTGTAATTGCTGCCAAAGGTGATTCAAAAAAGTACCGAGTAAAAGGGTCTGAACACCTGTGTCAAATTGATATTTCAGTTTTTTATTTTTAATAAAATTTGCAAAAATTTCTAAAATTTTGTTTTTGCTTTATCATTCTGAGAGATTGAGTGTTTCCTAAAACATGAATTTAAATGATTTTACCACAAGGCTGTAACACAGGAAAATGTGAAATGAGTGAAGGGGTCTGAAGGCATTGTAGGTTCATGCAATGTCCACCTCTGTCATTACACTCTTTGTCAGAATATGAGATTTGCAATTGAAGTTCTGCAGGAATATTACAAAGTAACATTGAGCTGCAGACATGAAGAATTTAATACAAAAGAGGCATAACTGATGCAGGGAAAAAAATTAATGAGTGGAAATATGTCACTGTGAACTTCTAAACTGTCACCACAAATGGTAAAAGGTTTCACTTTGGAATGAGGAACTCCTGGAGTCTTCACTTTTAAGGGGTGTAAAAGCTAGCCCGGCCACAGACAGACACGACACCAATGTCCAAAACACACGGGTTTATTTATAGAACTATTTACAGTTGGTTCCACGCACTCACACACTGCTCCTCAGTCTCTATGTCTCTTCAACCACCTCCACTCCTCTCTTGCAAGCTCCGTCTTCCACCTCTGGACTCCAGCTCCTTGAAGGGAGTGAGGCGGCCCCTTTTATCATGCCCCAGATGTGCTCCAGGTGCTCGGTGATGGTCTTCCGGCAGCACTTCCTGGTGTGGCGGAAGTGCTGTCCTCCAAGGCTCAGGAACCATCCAGGCAGCCCCTTGGTTGGGCCATGGACCCTCAAAGGGTTGAGCTTCCCAGCTCTATAACCGTGGCCCTTGATGGAAATCAGGGAGGCTGCCCTCTTGCATCCAGGGAAGATATTGCTTCTTTCCCGGTCCTTCCCTGATCCAGGTGTCCCGATGGGGCAAAGTCCCTGGTCGTCTGCCACACGGGGTAACAAGTACAGTCAGGTCCATAAGAATTCAAACAATGACACAACTGTCATAACTTTGGCTCTGTACACCACTACAATTGATTTGAAATAAAGCAATCATTATGTGATTGAAGTGTAGAATTTCAAGTTTAATTTAAGCGGTTTACCAAAAATATCTTATGAGACAGTTAGGAATGACAGCATTTTTTCTGCATAGCCCTCCCATTTCCATGGGTTCAAAAGCATTTGGACAATTGACTGACGAGATGTTCCACTGCCAGGTATGAGCAGTTCCCTCATTATTTCATTAACTATTAAGCAGGTAAAATGTCTGGAATTGATTCCAAGTGTGGAATTTGCATTTGGAAGCTGTCACTGTGAACTCTCAATATGAGGTCCAAAGATCTGTCCATGCAACTAAAAACAGGCCATCATTAGGCTGAGAAAACAAAACAAACCTTTTACAGAAATAGCAGAAACACCAGGAGTGTCCAAATCCACCGACTGGTACATTCTTCAAAAGAAGGAACGCACTAGTGAACTCAGCAATACCAGAAGGTCTGGAAAACCATTGAAGACAACTGTTCTGGTTGATTGCAGAATTCTGTCCTTGGTGAAGAAGAACCCCTTCATAACATTTAGCCCAACCAAGAACACTGTCTGGGAGGTAGACCTATCATTGCCAAAGTCTACAATCAAGAGAAGACTTCATGAAAGTAAAGTAAGGTGCAAGCCACTGGTAAACCTCAAGCATAGGAAGGAAGGATTAGACTTTGCCAGAAAACATTGTTTAAAAGCCTGTCCCATTCTGGAAAAATATTCTTTGGACAAAGGAAACTAAGATCAATATATAACAAACGGCTCATGATTTTTAGCATACCACATCATCTGTGAAACATGGTGGAGGCAGCCATGTGTGGCTGCGAATGGAAGTCAGTCACTATTGTTTGTTGATGATATGACTGCTGGCAGAAGTAGCAGGGTGAATTCTGAAGTGTACAGGGCTATACTATCTGCTCAGATTCAGCCAAATGCTGCAAAACTGATAGGATGACACTTCATAGTCCAGGTGGACAAAGAGCCAAGACATACTGCAAAAGGAAACTGGCCACATCAATCAACTGAACTCATACCAATTGGACATACATTCCATTTGATGAAGACAAAAATGACGGCAGAAAGTCCAATGAACAAACAGCACCTGAGGACAGCTGCAGTAAAGGCCTGGCAAAGTATCACTAGAGTGGAAACCCAGCACCTGGAGATGGTCATGGGTCCCTAACATCAGGCAGCCATGGACTGTTAAGGATTTTCAACCAAATATGGAAAATGATTGCTGTATTTATGATTATGTTAGTTTGTCCAAATACTTTTGAGCCCCTGAAAATAGGGGGACCATGTAATAAAATGCCTGTCTTTTCTAAACAGCTCAGACAATATTTTTGTTAAACGCTTTGAATTAAAGCTGAAAGTCTATGCTTCAACCACATCTTGACTGCTTTGTTTCAAATCCAATGTGGTGGTATACAGAGCTAAAATTATTAAAAATTGTGTGACAGTCCAAATACTTATGGACCTGACTGTATATCAAACTGCATTTTTCACAGGTTATTTATCAAAGAGAAGAAATAAATATTGAAAAACATTAAATTTATACCTATTTTGACATGGATCTAATCATTGCAATGGATAAAGTATATATGCATTTTTTCTTTTTATTTGTACAGTTTAATGTTCATTGCCTTTTGTCATGGTTAATGCATATTATTTTAACTTGTGGAGTATAATAAACTGTACTCAGCCAGTGCAACATTTCTTTTTAAATATGACATTATCTTAAAGGTATATAACGGGAGCGTATTCCCACCGCTCAAAAAAAAATATATATGATTGTGTTTTTTCACAAAAGCATTGCTTTATTTCACAATAATTATTGCATTATTTCACAACTGAATTGCACTTTTTGTCAATCATTATTACGTTATTTCATAAAGGTATGCCTGCTTGGGTCAGTAATAACTGTGCATGTGCATGGTCTGGCTGTGAGGGAGAGGTTAAGCACGTGTGTAGCGTGCATTCAAGTGATAAGAACCAAACTGACGTTACACGTATACATTTAATCCTGTATTTAATCCTGAGGTAAATTTAATTGGCCCACTCTAAGAGCACAGGGAAAAGTTATTATTCCAGCAATACTGTATATAAGAAAAGAAAAACATGGAGCAGACAATGTGTTGATCCTTTGCAGGGCACAATAGCACAGCAAAGTAGAAAAGAGTGTGCTGCATGCAATCCATTAATAGAAACCTATAAGTGAAGCATCTGTTTAGTTCTGGAGGCTCAGCAGAAAGTGTTCAGACTTTGAATGTTCTGGGGCTTGGACTGAGGATGGAAAAAGGGAATGAATGTTATTTACTTCATGGCAGATGAAGGACCAAACATATTTTCTTAATTAAGAAGTATTACTGACACATTACCAGTGTTCAGTGTTAAAAAAAGTAATCATACGCAGTTAAGCAGTCTCGCTAATTCTGATCAATCCAGTAGTGCATGGGCAGAATATGCAAAACCATTGCAGATCCCAGTGCTGTGAGGTACGAATGCTAGCTCTGCACTATCATCCTGCCTATGTTAAACATCTGCACTAAACTTACTAAACTTTAAACTGATTAAAACTAAATGCATTGTTATAACTTTTGTTTAGTTCTTACCACTTGTTTGGAAGGTACACACATGCCTAATCTCTCCATCAATAGCTGTTACTACATGACCAAAATATGCATGTGAACAATGATAATGACAGCAGCAGGCAATATCTTTGCAAAATAATGCAATACCTATTAATAGTACATACATAATACTTAAAAAACACAAGTCAGTATATTTTTTGAGTGCTGAGATAGAATACTACACCCAAGTATATCTGCTTACTATCTGTAGTTTGTAGTAATGGCTAAGAAAATATTTTAATCTCATGAAGATTTTGTGTACAATGACAGAAAAATGTTTATTATATAATGGAGTGTAACTGTTTTTAACATTGTTTGCTGTTGTACAGTACAGGCTGCCAATAGAGTCTATTGTATGAAAAGCTTTTCTTTCTCATGTTCTGCATGAAAATGTGAGATTGATTTTTATTTTCTCTGCTATCACTACAAACTAAGTTTACATAGAGTGAGTAACATATTATCATTCATTCAGAATAATTTTTGGGTGGAGTATTCCTTTAAATGAACAAATTTATGACACCGCTTAAGATAAAGAATTTTATATGTTTTTGAATTAACCATGTCACACACGTTTGAGGTTTTTCCTATAACTGCTACAATATTCATTTTTGTGTTAAAAAAAAAAAAAAAATAGAAAAGTCCATAAAAATCTCAATCTCCTGTTTATCTCTTTAAACAGAACTGAAGGGAATTAAGTTTTACATGAAATATTGGGCAAACCATTTATACATTAACATAACTTCAATTTTGTTATGGAACAAATAGAAAGTTGTTTTTTTTTTATTACCTTGATTTAATTTTTCACCTTCTTAAATTTTTGTGTGCCAGAACAGGCTCTGGCCCATCCACAACCCTCAATTGGATTAAGTGGGTTTCAAAATGCTATGTTAACCAATTCTGGGTCTTAGGGCCAAGAGCTTATCAAGGCTGCAGTGTACACAAATAGTCCTGGACTGGGTTCTAGTCTGACACAAGACCACACGTGTGCACACGCAGAAAATCATTGTCACAAGTCAATCTGGAATCCCCACTTCAACCTATTGTATCACATTTACCTTACCTCCGCTTAGCTAGCAAACAAGAGAACTACTTAACGTATTTAGATCAGGTTTTTTTCTATAATTTGCTTGAACATTTTGGTTGATTTTGTGACTTCTCTCATCGCGCTAAGAATCATAATTCACTTGCAGGTGCAATATATTTGCGCTAATCACAAACACAGATGATGTAGAGAGAGAAAGAGGTTAGGAGCACGTGCTGATACAGCGCATTGCCACACCCACCACATGACCAACCAACTCAGGACCCCAGGTTAGGACCCGAGTGCAGCCCTGCAATGGGTGACACCTCAGCACCACACTAGTTCAGATGAAATGGAGTAGTGTGAGGTTTTTTATGGTGGCTGGAGTGCCAATTCTGCCACCAACCCCCAGGTTTTTCCAGGGAGGTAGACTAGATAACAAAAATGTGACCCACACATTCTTACCCAAGAACAAGTACCAGAAAGGTCAGGAATAAGTACTTGCATGAAACTGAATTCCTTCATGTAGGCACTGATACTAGGGGTTGATTTGTGGAGATATTATACAGAAGAGATTAGGTCTGTAAATTCCAAATGTAGTTGTAGTAATAGTAGAAATGTTGCTGTATATTCAGAGTACAGTGAAATTCTTAACCCAACCAAAATTCAACATGCTGCCAATCTCCAGCACCAAAATAAATAAAAATGTATTTTGTGTAATTTAATAGGAAACACAGATCAGTTACAAAACAGTTTTTATGTACTGTAATGCTGTTGGAGAATACTCTATTTCCTATGAAAGACTGTAAATAAAACAGACCGAATAACTGAATCTTACACTTTATTTTTATCGCTCCAATGCTAAATTTGCATCACTACTATAGTATATTTACAGTGATTTTTTTTTTCCACAGCCCTTCACTGAAATATATACACTGAAACATTTAGGGTAACTCTTTTTTGCCGTATAAGGTGATTTCAAGGAATAGCTTTTCCCTACTTTCAGAAGTATTGCTTTGCATATAATAATATAGTTTTCTCTACACTGACCTGCTGTCTCAACACAGGAATTTGCTCAGTGTGTCACTATGTTGACATGGCTAAGGCACAAACATGGGTCTCTAGAATTGCAAGCAGAGTTCTACTACTTGCCTAATTACAGAACTAGTTACACTGGCCACTGATTACACATACAATTGTACAATTTACAAAGCTATTAAATTTTTATGTGGCCTTATCTTACACTCACTATACAAGCATGCTGTACTTAAGCCAATGATCGCAAAAGCTTGAGAGATGTGAAAACTTTGTAATGTTTGAAATGCACCCCAAGGATCAAAAAAGTGCTTATTGGTGTAGCTATGCTGCCAAAGTATTTTATGTATGCTGGTAATTTAAGAATTTGCTTGTGCTTACAGAAAAAAAAAACATTAACTAAATAAAACAATATGGTATTTTTATAATCGACTATTTTTAATCTGTCCTTAAGGTTAATCAGACAATACTGTTTTGCATATCATTAAAAATCACTAAACCAGAGTTGTGGGTGCCATTCATGTCTGCAAACTAGAAATACTTGTTGCTTAGTGTATTAATATTGTTTGACGGCAGATGCTAAAATGATAATCTATACAAGTTATGCAACATATCATACCACTTTTTGGCTAATCATAAATTCAAATAACCCACTAAAACCATTCACTAGCACATATAAGTAAAATTGCAGTTGGTATTCAGTTTTATTCTTCTAACGACACATTCTCTTTTTTATGAACTGAACTATACAGAGATCAGTTAATTACTAAATTCAGTAAAAAATGGAAGGCATACCATGATTTCTATAGCAAAAGATTTAAATATACCATTAACAAAACCAGTATACACTGCAGCATGGCAGAAAACTTCAAAATTCCTTTTTTTTTTTTTTTTTACAGAAAATGCCCTGCTTTGTACTGACTTAATTTCTAGAAACTTTGCAGCAAAGTCCATTGACACACAAATGTAGAGAAAAATTCAGTGTTCAAACCACAAAATAAATAAGTGACCATTTCTACACTCAAGTGAAAGGAAGGAAAGAGAATACCAAAAAGCACCATCATATCAATGTCATAACAACAAATGCTACATCTCGTCTTCCTCACTGTATGATTTATTGAGTCATCAAGATACTTGACTTTTCACTTGTCTAGATTTCATATTTTGCAGTGTAAAGGGCTGGACTATCTGTTGAACCACTTTCATCATCATGCAAATTTCATGGCATAGTATTTGATTTTCTTAAAATTTATGTTTCTTAAAAAAAGAAAGGATTTCTTAATAATTATGAAGTGTTACATTTTTACAGCTTTTGCATTGCTCTTTTTTTCCACCTATACAAAGCAGATTTTGACAATATGTGTACCGATGCTTTTACTAAACAGCAGCATGATTAATGTGAATATGCGATTAAAGACAGACATGACTGATTATTCACAAACCCAGCACTGCAACCTTTACCTACCAGCTGTGATACGATGCAGAGGGAGAGTGACATATGTGAGGTGTGCATAGAGCAGGAAGTTTTCCTCCATTCTGTTCAGTTTCAACCAGGAACCAACAAGTGACCGACCAGTTCCAGAAAGTGATCTTGATCTTAGGTTTGTAGCATTATGTAAGTCTGAAATACAAAGTACAATACATGCATGTGTGATTGAAAACATAAACATAGCAGACAGCCATCATTCAGTTGATATGACATACTGTAGTAGATCCCTACACAAAAAAGACACCTTGGGATCAAAATCAGTGATGTGACCTGCTGTAGCTCTCACCTTACCTTTCACATATACTCAATGCTTTCTTCCTTTGGAGTCAAAACTACCACAGCTACATAAACTTCATTATACATGTACACATGCACTGCACAGAAGAAGACTGAATGGAATGAATAAAAAAAAAACTATAACACTTTAACTTAGGCACTGCAAATATGTAACTATTACTCATTTATTCTTAAGTAGCAAGACCTTGGTCTTCATAACACTTATAAAACTTCAGCAGATAAATCATCTCTGTGCAATGTGGCATACTGACATGATTACTTGTTAATACTGTATGAAGGATTCACTAGTTTTATACTAAATATGTAATATCGTGAGAGATGTGTCTCAGTTAAGCCAACTCAGACCACTTCAAAGTGAAGTTTTGTTAGTAGATCACATTACAGAGATGAATAAACACTTTACTGATGCTTTGTAAGTGTTATAAAGACCAAAAGAAGTGTTTCTGAAGATGAAATGAGTTACAGATGCATTTTTGCAGTACCTAAACTAAAGTGTTACCAAACAAATTGTAATGCTGTCTAGTAAAGGCTATGATTTTTCTCTACACCTCACTGGAGCAAATTACAATTATTGCTAAGTTGGTTTCAGTAACTTACAAAAGTATAAAAAAAACAAACATTCACAGACAGGCGTTTTATATAATGAGACTGAAAGATTCAATAAAACAATACTAAAATATATCATATATAGTATGCAAACAGGTTTTATATAAATACAACTTTTCAACAATAATTCACAGTGTCTGTAAGAAGTTTTGCCCAACTCCAACTCGCTTACCTATCCCTCTGTTATGACTATGTTTCGTAAAATGGTATCCATTTTCATTTTTGTTAATGTTCTCCCCAGACTTTGGGCTGGGATTCCAATCTTACTGTTTGGCCAGGAAATGGTAGTTCTGTACTACTTTTTGCATGACAAGAATTTGTGTGGGGAGAAACATTTTGTACATGATGGCTTTGTTTTTTTTTTTTTATACATTGTACAGTTAAATATATTAACCTGCACTGTAAGATACTGATCCCAGTAAATCCTTACAGTATTTTGACACTATATAAACAGTGTAATGGGGAGAGGATGTCCAACTGTGGAAAGCACTATTACTCTTCCAATGACATTCAACTACATTTTCACGTTTACTAAGGACTACTCTAACAATTTCCAAAAAAGGGATGTAAAATAAACAGTACAAATAATAAGTTATACTTTATGCACATCAAAAAGGAATCACTACAGGCTTTTAATCTAATAAATGTATTTCAAAACAAATGTGTTTATAATACAGGGTGAGTCAAAATTTTGTTAACACTAATGGTACTGCTATGTATATACTTAAATACACTTTTTGTGGACAATTTATGTGCCACATATGATACATGTGTTGAACATGATGGCGAACAGGTTGAGACATTCCTGTACATCATCTTGCACATATGAAGTATGTTTTATGAATAAATTGTTTCAGCCATTCAAATGTTAACATAATTTTGACTCACCCAGTATAGAATAAGCCTAACATCCACTTTAATGGTAAACGCATAATATGTACAGTAAGCAGAATCTGTGCGTTGTGCTCCCCTTTTATTTACTTACTCTTCCTTTCACATGACTGCTACATCATTAGGAGATGAACAGTAAGAAGTTGAGAAGGGCAGGATCACAGGTAGAAATGGGCAGGGTGAGGATGTGAACTGTGAATGTGCCTGACTTTGTCTGTTATAATCGACTACAGAGTTTCCAGAGGATTATACGCTCTAGGAACAGACTTCAGCTCTGTGAAACGGTGTATTAAATAAGTTAGAATATGAAAAGACAAACAGGCAGTGTGGTGTAGTGGTTCAGGCTTGGGACTTTGAACGTCAAACCCTGAGGCTTATGTTTCAAATCCTGCTGCTAACACTGTGTGACCATGAGGAAGTCACTTCACCTGTCTGGGCTCCAATTGGAAAAACAAAAGAAATGTAACCAACAGTATCTTAAATATTGTAAGTCACCTTGAATAAAGACATCAGACAAATAATAAGGAATGGAATTTGTCTTTATTTTGACACTGCAAGGTTTTTATGATGACAAAAAAAAGATTTCACATTGAGACCCAAGCTGGAGGATGGATTCCTTTTCTCAGCAGTTAAGAGAGGATTATATTAAAAGCACTTAGAAGAAGCAAGAAAACTCCAGCACATATGAGACTTGTATAAGTAGGTTTCTGGAATATTCTGCAAAAACACTGGACAAGATGACTTTTTTCCTATAACATATAGTTTTCTTTGCCAAAGACATGTTATATAAATTAACAAATATCAAGAGGATAACACGATATGCAAGATTTTTCCATGGCAGCCAAAATGTTTTTCCACTTGGAACATGATCTATTATTAGGATTAAATAAAGATGATTAAAGGATTTTAATTCCCTTTTATTTTTTTCCCTGCCTAAATGAAAACAAATCAGAAATCAGCAATAAAACAGAAGCTATATGACTGACTGCCTCCTAGTGCCTTCTGGGCCAACACACTGCTCTACAAGACATCTGTGGCCTGCAAAACTGATAATAAAGTGGAAAAGTTTATTTTAAAAAATGAAAGGAATAAAGGAAACATGAAACGCTAAAACCAAATGCAAAACTTTGGAAACTGGAAAAGAGACAAGAAAGGGTGCCAAGATGCAAAACACCAAGTTAAAAAAAACACACACTTTCAAACAGCAGATATATAAAAGGCAGGCAATCTTCATTCACTGACTTTTTGTGACATAACATGTCCAACCATCTATCTTCCAAAACTCACTTATCCAGAGAACGACCACAGGGAAGCTGGAGCCTTTTCCAGCAAGCATCAGGAACAAGGCAGGAAAGATTCCTGGTCAGGATGCCAGTCCATCGTAGGGTGAACACACACATAGGCCAAATTAGCCCTCCCCAATCCACCTAACATGCTTATCTTTTGCACCATGTGAGGACACCTATATGGACAAGAGCGAGAGCATGCAAGCCATGTAGGGGGATACCCAGGACGTGAACCCTGGCCTTCTCGTTGTGAAAAACAGCACTACACTACCACTGTGCCACCCTAATATGATACACTTGTTTAAAATATATGAAATATATGGAAAAGAGTGGCACAATACTTAAAATGTATGGTTTAGGAAACATCTAATTTTATAGCAACATTTACAGGTATGTCAGTCTAATTTCATACTATATAAGCATGGCACTGTACACTGTGGACTTGGAGCCGACCTAGGCCCATCACTAGATAACAAGCCACCTAAACTGCCTGCACCCCAGTGCATTCCCCTTGTCACTGCTTCAAGCGTCTTGCACTAGCATTGCTCTGAGCTGTTATGCTGTTGTTAAAAACAACCTATAAGCAGCACAATATTTTGAAGATGGGTAGAGAAAATGGATGCATGGTACTTTTAAAATTTTGCATACATGTTCTCCAAATATTTTCCAGTTTATTAAAGTTTATTAGTGTGCATGCTCATATATTTGGTGGCAAACAGCTAAAAAAATGTGATTTTCAAATTTCTCACAAGCAGGTCTATTTTTGTTCCAGTCCATTTTTAAGTCTATTGTCATAGGTCAGGGCCGGATTAAGAGCTTTGGGGGCCCGTAGCACATTTCAAATTTGGGGGCCCTTTTGGTCTGCATCATCTGAAGTTTAGATTCTGAACAGTTCAAACCGGACTAAATAATTATTTTACTCTCGATTATAATAAGAATCTTATAATATTTATGTGAATTTTATGTGTTGGGCCCCTAAAGTTTTGTTGTGTAAGAAATTTACAGTTTAAAAACGTAAAGATAATATTTTTAAAGACCAGTTTTTCAATGCTACACTTTTTCATTAAATATTGGGTCCACCATTTGGGGGCCCCCGAAATTGCGGGGCCCGTAGCATATGCTACATGTGCCTATTGGTTAATCCGGCACTGTCATAGGTGCATTCTAATGTGTTTTTTTCTTGTAGCCCAATATCTCTGCTTAATGTATTTACAATTATGCTTACATAGCTATTATGCTGCTGCTTTGTTTTATGCACCTCATCTGAGTATAGTATAAGTAGACACACATGTCTATTACACTACTTTTATGGCTTAGATATACTGTATGGTTGATATATGCAGTATTTTTCTGGAATTTCTTTCCATAAATCAGTTTGCTGAATTGAAGATGCATTGTGTGTTACATGTAAATCTCCAAGTTGCCTATGTGCACTGATCACATCACATAACCCAATTCCCTTTGACAGTTTTCAATGGGGTTTGTGATCCTGCCTTATGTGTCTAATTTATCAGGAGAGTTTTCATTATTTTAAAACTTTTGTGTTTGTCTAGGTCAGGTGTCCCCAATTCCAGTCCTGGAGGACCACAGTGGCTGCAGGTTTTCATTTAAACCCCTTTTTCTTAATTAGTGACCTGTTTTTGCTGCTAATTAACTACTTTTGAATTCATTTTAATTTAATTGCTCTTTAAGACTCGGGCCCGTTAAGTGTTTTTTTTTTTTTTGCTTAATTAGCTGCCAAACAATAATGAGATACAAAATGAACCAAAACATGACCAGCAAACTCTGTCCATCATACAATATCTGAAAATAAAGAAAGATGAACGTCTCAGGAATGTTGATCTGCTCAGGTCACGAAAACATTATAACACTGCTCTTAGAAAAGAGAAAATCAACAATTTCAGAAATGTATGCCATTGCACAATGAGAGCAGCAACAAGCCATGGAATTAAAGAATAGGTTTAATTAACAACAAGAATTGGCACCTAATTAAGCAACTGGTTGGAGTAAAATTGGTTGGAGTTTGAGGCCCTGACTTAGTTGGTCTTTTGTTGGCTCACTCACTTCACATTTCATTTTTATTTGGGTGCCATTTAAGAAAAGAAATTAAGAAATTCAGGGAAGAAAATCTAAAAAAACAAGTCAATTAAAATTAATTCAAAAGAAGTTAATTAGCAGCAAAAACAGGTCACTGATTAAGAAAAGGGTTAAAATGAAAACCTGCAGCTACTGTGGACCTCAAGAACTGCAGTTAGGAACCCCTGGTCTAGGTGGCGCATGTCTGAGCCCTATTAGTTGACTGATCCTGCCACATATGAAATTCCTATTCTGTCTCTCAGTGAATGGTCCTGTTTCTACCTTACGTGGCAGGAACTGTTAAAATATACTTCATAGATGGCATATGAGCAACTTTGTATTTCACTGCAGTTGCCTTATTGACATTGTGTGTCTTAGGAGTGACTAAAAGTGTTTTACAAATGCCACTACTGTGTGTCTTGTTGCTTTGTAAGTCTTTTTTTTTCCAAAGTGAATGATACAGTGACTGTACACATTTTTACCATCATTTCCCCTTGGCACAGCTAGTATATAAGGGTGCATGTAGCAGTTAGTAAAAACACTGTTCAGCATAACTAGCATTAGTTTTGTGTAGATACATAGAGATATTGCCATTGTGAACACGGCGTTGTATAAAAACATGGATAGCAAAAGAAAGAGACAGTTCGTAACTTAATGGTACGTGTGCTTGTGGTAGAGGAACAGTATCATAAGTAGACCATAGGAACTGTTTGTCACTATTTCATCTATTTGTATGACTTCTGAAAAATGTCCCCATCCTCCCCCTAAAAACAAAGAAAATAAAATAAAATGGGTTACAAGGGTTAATCTCTGATAGTCACATAAGGTAGCTCATCCAACAAAAATGAATCAAGTTTTTTCACCCAATTCATGAAAAAGCCACAGGCATGCCAAACTAATGACAAAGGTATCTTAATGGTCTGCTGGGGGATATATGATTGGTTTGAAGTATCTTTGTTGAAAAGTGTGCAAGCAGTCTTAAAAGATGAAGCTAATAAAAGGCGAGAAACTATTATCTGGAAACTGAAATGGCAGAATCTCCATTTTATTTAAATATATTATTTGTGCAAAATTATCTTGATAGGTAGTTTCAGTGGGTGCCATGGTGGTGCAGTGCTAGTGTTGCTGCCTTGCAATAAGAACACCAGGGTTCTTGTCGCTGGTACTGTCTGTGAGGGGTTTGCATGTTCTCCCCATGTCTGTGTGGGTTTCCTCCCCTGGTCCAAAGTCATGCAGCATAGGTGAGTTGGCTTTGTCAGATTATCCTTAGTGTGTTTGTGGGAGTATACTGTATGTGTTCAACCAGAAATGGACTGGTACCCTGTGCCTTATGCATGCTGGGAAGAGCCCCAGCTCCCCCACAACACTGCCCTGGATAAGTGAGTTAAGAAAATTAACAGATGTAGTTTTAGTCTTTACCTATTGTTTTTAGTGTGTGCTGCATATGGCTATCGCACATGCAAGTAAGAATTTCACTGTATATGTGACAATACTACTAATATTATTACTACTTGTAGGACAAGATTCAGTACTAAAAGCGTCTATTAATATGTACTTTCAGCAGCATACTTTTGTACATACAGTACACAATACGTCTGCTACTCATTTTTCCTTTGCCAACAATCTTCTACAAATTACACTCCCTACAATCCAATTTATAGTTATAAAACATTTCTTGATCCACTAAATCCAACTTGGATATGTAAGATGCTGGAGACAATCCCAGGTAGCAGCTAATGGAAGGCACCAACCACTTCTGAACAGGCCACCACTGGCCACATGGCCTAAATAGGCACACACACCCATCTTCAAAATCAGACCGTCTGAAATTAATGAAGCTCAATTAACTCAAAATCAGAGCAATTTCAAGCATAGACGGACTTTAGATTACTTAAGGGAATGCTACATCTTAAAAAACACTTCTTAAAGCATAGGACAGTCTCTAAAGACCACTTGAAAATTAAGCACGATAGACAGATTGCATGTTGCACAATAACATTTATGAAAGCTTTACCTCCATTGTTGTCACTCTCTCTGAAGAATTCCTCACTGTCATTGGCAGAGTGTGACTTCTTCATCTCAGCGATTCGATTTCGAGGGACTTTACGCCTCAGTGAGGGAGAGAAAAATGAAGGGCGATTGTTCCTTTCTGGAGTGGGAGGGGTGCTAAATGAGGTCACCTACAAAAACAAGGACACACTGCCTGCTTACTACTGGCACAATGCTTCTCTTTAACAGTATTTCACTAAGGATCATGCATCGAAACAATTTATTTGTGCAGCAGAAGCAATAGTCACCTGTCATGTTGGTAAATTTCAGTGCTTTTTAAGTGTTCAACAGAAAATTTGCATCATTGCTACTACTGTTAAAATTATTATATATTAATACTATTGCACAGTTTTAAAAACTTATTTACTTTTATTATTTCAAAGCATTTGCTTGAAATATTATTTCCACCACAGTAATACACAAAAACATACTTTCTGGAAAGTTCATAAAATATGCTAAATTTACAATTTTGCAAAAGTGTCACAGCTACCAATCTATGATGTACCTGTAAGCATACACTGAAAAACACAAGATTGCTGGTTCAGTCCCCACCATCGGCTCAGACTGTGACCAGAAGCAGGTTCCTTAACCTGCATTTGTTCCAACAATAAAACAAAGATGAACACATTTACAAAAGATTAGTAATCATTAAATACTAAAACAAAAAAGTATGAAAACAGTTCCTAAAGATTACAGTCATCTCTCTCCCTCATTCATTGGTCAAGAGTCCTGTTTTCAATTCAAAAGCACAGAATTATAGGAATGCGTCTTTTCTGTTTACATTGTATATTGAATATTTCCAGAAGTAAGCATTAATAATATTTTAGCAAAAAATGCATATGTTTTGCACATTTTGAGTGTTCGACTAGATAATGGCCATGTGGATTATGCGACACAAGCAATGTAACATTTTTTTCTTTTTTCCATGGATGTTATTCATATCGTTTGTCATTTGACTGCATTGGTTGCCATTACAGTACATTCCATTATAAACTTTTTTCCCTAATTCGGCATGAAAACATAAGATTAAATATTTTTCTTGCCAATATCTCTACAAACTACATGGGCTATGTTAATATATTAAAACTATGTCATTTTTGCGTGGAATATTCTGTTAATGATAATGCACCATAAATTCAATTTATGGTTCAGTTAATTGATAAGATATTACAACTTTTCTTGATGTACTGTACACTCTCCTAATCATCAACTGACATCTCTTTAAAGAGCATTTAACTGAAATCATTTTATAACATACTTACACCTTCACTAGCCATAGACACTAGCATTTTTATAATAAATGTTATCTATTTTCAAAAATAAGCATTACAATCAAACACACATTGTTATAAACAAAAAGAAAAAAAAAGAAAAACAAACAGGTATACAACCAATTCCATATGTCACAGAAAGGGTTAGCATTTGTTAAGCCACACTAAATACCCCAACAGATCATTTTTCTGTCTTGCACTCCAACATATAGATAAACTTTCCTAATCCCAAGGAGAAATTTAGATGCATACAGCAGCAGAAAAATAAATAACAAAGATAAAGACTCACAAGACTAATAATGCAATCAATCAAATAATCAATAAATCCATATTGTGCAGAAATAGCATACAGTATAGCATAACTTCAACATATACAAATACTATTATATAGTTAAAAATTGAGAAAAGTAGTGTTATTAGTAGTAAAGTGATTAATGACATTTACATGAGCTGGGCCAGATCATGTCACTTTTTGGTTTTTGCTGCAAACATTAAACATTAAAGGAAATTGAAACCCACCCTATTTTATACACAGTATATATTATACTCTGCTCAAAAAATTAAGGGAATACTTAATCATCACAGTCTAACACCAAGTCAGTTAAGCTTCAGAGATAGAAATCTGTCCATTTAGGAACCATAAGCGATTATGAATACATTTCAGTTGCTTTGGTACAAATTAAAGTGAGAACAGGTGCACTGGAGAGGCAACAGCAAGACAGCCTCCAAAAAGGGACTGGTTTTGCAGGTGGTGGCTACACACAGTTGCTATCTCCTTATCCTTCCTAACTGATGCTCCTCTAGTTTTGAATTTTGCTAGTGTCCTTGTCACTACTGGTAGCATTAGGCTTTACCTGCAGCAGTTTTGGGTTGCACAGGTAGCCCAGCTCCTCCAGAATGGCACACCCATCTGTGCAATTGCAAAAAGGTTTGCTGTGTCTCCCAGCCCTGTCTCAAGAGCATGGAGGAGATACCAGGAGACGGGCCATTACACAAGGAGAGCTGGACAAGGCCATAGAAGGTTATCAACCCAACAGCAGGACTAGTATCTGCTCCTTTGTATGAGGAGAAACCGGAAGGGCACTGCTTGAGCCCTACAAAATGACCTCCAGTTAGCTACTGGTGCTCATGTTTCTGACCAAACTGTCAGAAACAGACTCCATTAGGGTGGCATGAGAGCCTGACATCAGAGAATACCACAATTAGTAGCTCCAGCACTGGCACCCCTTTCTCTTCACAGATGAGAGCAGGTTCACAATGAGCATGGGTGACAGAGGTGAAAGAGCCTGGAGACACCGTGGTGAACGTTATTCAGCCTGCAACATCATCTAGCATGACTGGTTTGTCGGTGGATCAGTGATGGTCTAGGGAAGCATATCCATTGAATCGCAGTAACTGTGACTGCTGTTTAGGTACAGGGATGAAATCCTAAGAGCCATCATCAGACCTTACAATGTTGCAGTGGGCCCTGGGTTCCTCCTGGTGCAGGACAAAGACCAGCACTTATGTGGCCAGAATGTGTAGGCAGTTCCTGCATCAAACTGAAAACCTCTGGGAAATTATGTATTAGTGCATCAGACCCTGCCAAGTAGTGTCACAGACTATCCAGGAGCTCACTGATGCCCTGATCCAGGTCTGAGAGGAGTCCCCCCAGAACACCATGTGACATCTCATCAGAAGCATGCCCAGATGTTGTCAGGAGTGCATACAGGTATTGGGATGGGGGGTGCATTCATATCATGAGTTACCATGATGAAATTCATGCGATCCAGCCCTCAATTGTTTGGCGATGTTGGCTTTCATTGACCATTGTTACATCATTTTGTCTCAATGAATTACACAGTATTACTCAATAAAGATTTTACACTTTAATATTTCATTCATTGAGATCTGATATGCGATTTAAGTGTTCCCTTAATTATTTTGAGCAGAGTATATGCTAATAATGCGTAAATAATTATTCCATATATCATTATGCATCATTAAGTGTTAACCGGCATCATGCTCCATTCTCTTAATTTGCTAGCTGCAGTAATATAATAACAACAATAATGAAATTTTGTTTCAATTACCAATATTTGGACTCTGGAATGTCAAAGCTTAATCTTTTTTATCACATACTTCATTAATCAATATAATTCACATTCCTGCATTACAAAAGTAATTTCTGTAGTCTATCTGGTAACAGGATAGTGTGACATTAATTTGACCAACACATATTTTATTTAAATCTGTAAATATTGGTAAGTAGAAACAAAAAGAGGTAGCAAAAGTAACTGATCAAAAAAAAAAAAAACAAACCCTCTCGTGAACTGGAGAATCTGGATTTGAGTCCTCTTCTGTTCCATACGGTGAAGTATCCCCAGTAGGAACTCTGCTTACTGCCATCTCTGCATGGCCTTTCCCTTGTGGGCCCTTCATGCGCACAAACTCCATATTGTTATACTTGTAAAATCCAAATGACATTCGCTGAGCCATTTTAGCTGCAACACTGACCTAAAAGAAATTACTAAATGAATCATTCCTAGAAACCTAAAGCAACAAGTTACATATATGCCTTTAGAATATATACACAAATTTATAATTCAAATTTTGAAATACTTAACGTAAAACCTGTGCTGCGATAGGTCTGTCCAAATGCTGTCCACATAGAGTCTGGCTCCCCACAACCCTAAACTGAATTGAGCACGTGTAGACAATTGACGCAAGGATAGTTGAATGAATGTGACATTAATTTGCCTATTCTTCTTTAAAAAGTGAAACTAAAAAAACGTGGCTGTCTGAGAGCCAACAGGAAACATGGAACATAAGCACATGTGAGTCGACTTTTGTCATATGCTCACTGATACATACAATGGAAAAAAAGTATGTGAACCTTTTAGGAAAAAAGTATGTGAAACTTTTTCTGAATGAATTGGTTATAAAATGTGATCTGATCTTCATCTAAGTCAGAAATATAGACAAATGCCATATTCCTATGCTAACAGCACTCAAACACACATCAAACATTCAAAGTGTGCTGCAAATCCCCATTTTCAGCAGCAATTCCTTCAGTGTCCTAATGGTAAACTCTCTTATCTTTTCCTTAATTAGTCATGTTTACATCCTAATTGGTTATTAGAGAAACCTTTCTAACCGCATTAGCACTGCTGAACCTGTTATTCTGTTCAGTCGGTTTGCAAGGTACTGGAATTACTAAAGTTCAGATCTGGGTTCAAAAATGGTCAATGTGAAACAGCTTTCTCAAGAAACATTTCAGTCTATTTTTTTAAACAGAATTAAGGTTATTCCATTTGACACGCTGCCAAGAAATTGAAGATTTCATACAAAGGCGTCTGTTGGTGTCTTGAAAACAAGGGTGAAGGTCCAGAGTCACAACTGCATCAGAGCAGAAGGACATCAGAATCTGTAGTTTGAGAAACAAACACTTTACAGGTACTCAGTTGGCTTCTTCTTTAAATATGCACCATAGACCAGTGTCATCTTGAATAATAAATTAAAAATTAGTTACTTCAAGCAGTAATAGCCATTATAAGCACTAGTAATGCCTTGGCTGTGTTTTAAAATTAATTTAATGGTATCTTGATAAAAGAGGTATCGATTTCTCTGAAAAATATGAAGATTTCTGAGTAATCCCAAACTTTTGACCAGTACTGTATGTATGTTAATTGCACAGACTTATATACTTGCAAGGTGCATTAAACATCTGTGTATTTCAGCACCAAGTTATGACAACATATAAGAGTAGTGAGACTGCTTGTTTAATTAAACACAAAACCACATACAGCAAGGCTGTTTTCCAGTCCTGGTCTTGGATATCCATTCTTTATAGTGTTTCTTTGTAACTGAGATTACAAGCTTTCAATGGTTGACAAAATCAAAGCAAGAAACAGGTCTTTTATTTTTTATTTTCGAAAATACCCTTCAATATGCTTATGATTAATGTCAGTAATATTATAAATAGGGGAAAAAGGCGTAATTTACATTTCACATAGAATGATTATCATAAAGGATACACTTAAAAATTCTCATCAAAAGAGACTAAAGAGAAATAACAAATGCTTCATTTCAATGACAGAGAAGAACAGAATAGGAGACTGCTGTTTGTGCATCATTCATAATGCAGCAGAACATGAAAGAAGGTTATTGTGGTGAGACATGCCCCAATATATGCAGCAATGATACAGACATGAAGTTGAGCTTCTAAATACAAAGTTCACTCTTCAGTTATATTAAAAAAAAAGAATTTCAGGTGTGACAAACAAAACTTGAGAATGAGAAATCGTTCAGTACTCCAATTTTATACCTATATCTTAAAGATGCATGTGTGTGTGAGGTTAATTGGTGACTTAAAATTAGAACTACAGAATAAGTGGGAGTCTCCCCATCCTGAACTGACTCCCATTTGGACCTGTTTCCTATAATAATACTATTAGATTAAGAGGGTGTGGACTTAAAAACTGGAGACATAAAACCCTAAGGTAATTTGATAATATTGCCTGTAATTTTTGTTTTTATGCTACATTTTGGATTAAGTGTAGAATAAACAAAATTACTAAACAAATTTTACCTATGGACTATGTAACACTATTGATCTCAGAATTCTAAACGAAGTTAAAGAGACATTATCTTACTTTAGCAAGCTGTTGGTATGACCTTCCATGCCCTGTAGTGTTGGTTTTATTGTGGTCTAGTCAATTTGCAATTATGTCTATCATACTTTTGACTATTGTTCATTTTTCTCAATTTCATTTGTTCCTATAAATAAAACTAAACTTTTTGAATGTCTGTTCGTTTGTCTTTTCATAATATTTGCTAATCACAAAAAAAAGGGGAATCTATTTTACAAAATTTTGCAGGTCCCTACTCTTTTGTCCAACCTAAATAAAATGCTATAAAACATATCAGAAAAAGGGGTTATGATGGTAAGTCCAAAAACAGTGCAGACTTGGGACTACAAGTCCCATCAGGCAGCATGAGGGTGTTGAGGCTGATATGAAGATATCACCATCAACAAGTGCAAAGTTTTGTACCAGACAAAGCAGAATCTCATCTAAGACTGTAAGAACATACAACATTTCCTTATCAATTAATCTGGATTATAATTTCATTTGTAGATGGGCTACAGCTTTTGTCTAAGTGAAGGTCTTTTTGCTGCATTGTGGGTTGTGTTTAGCTATATTGAATTTGAAGACAGATTTTTTTTCCCTGTTTATTTATACTCAGGCAATGCCAGGCACTTTGGTTAGTTATTTATATGTTTATTGTCCTTTAGTGAAGCAGCCAAAAGAAACCATGGGAGATAGTCTAACAGTAGAGTGTATGATTGACATCACAGGGTCAATGCATTGTTGGACCATCCCCAAATTGTACACTTTACATGTTGTCTCTTCAGTCTTGGAAATTACACAGGGCAGTTTCAAAATGTGCATTATTAAATTAACCAGAGAGGGTATTGGCACCAATATAACGTGATCTTCAGCTCTCTCTGGATCGGTTCGCAGCCGAGTGTGAAGCGGCTGGGATGAAAATCAGCACCTCCAAATCCGAGACCATGGTCCTCAGCCGGAAAAGGGTGGAGTGCCCTCTCAGGGTTGGTAGCGAGATCCTGCCCCAAGTGGAGGAGTTCAAGTATCTCGGGGTCTTGTTCACGAGTGAGGGAAGAATGGAGCGTGAGATCGACAAGCGGATCAGTGAGGCATCCGCAGTAATGCGGGCGCTGCATCAGTCTGTCGTGGTGAAAAAGGAGCTGAGCCGCAAGGCGAAGCTCTCAATTTACCAGTCGATCTATGTTCCTACCCTCACCTATGGTCATGAGCTATGGGTAGTGACCGAAAGAACGAGATTGCGAATACAAGTGGCTGAAATGAGTTTCCTCCGCAGGGTGTCTGGGCTTTCCCTTAAAGATAGGGTGAGAAGCTCAGTCATCCGGGAGGGGCTCAGAGTAGAGCCGCTGCTCCTCCGCATCGAGAGGAGTCAGATGAGGTGGCTCGGGCATCTGATCAGGATGCCTCCTGGACGCCTCCCTGGTGAGGTGTTCCGGGCACGTCTAACCGGGAGGAGGCCCCGGGGAAGACCCAGGACACGTTGGAGGGAGTATGTCTCTCGACTGGCCTGGGAACGCCTTGGGATTCTCCCGGAAGAGCTAGAAGAAGTGGCCGGGGAGAGGGAAGTCTGGGCATCTCTGCTCAAGCTGCTGCCCCCGCGACCCGACCTCGGATAAGCGGGAGACAATGGATGGATGGATGGATGGTATTGGCACCATGTTGGCCTAAGGTTTACCAGAGTTTTAGGATCTACAATGATGGAGGACTCCAAGAGATACATTTACTTTTCCTTTGCTCTGTTGCTGCCTGGTCTACAATATAATAACAACCTGAATGGCATTACCTATTAAAAAATTACATTAAGAAATAAATATGTCATCTTTTATTTTAACTTTTCATAATCCGTGTAGTACCTAAATAGTGCAAACTATTTGTGAAGATGGCAATATAAAATTAAACTTAGTTAAAATGAAGTGCTGTATTGACCAATCTGTACAATAAGAAAGTAACAAAATAATTTATAAGCCTCACCCGATTATCATAGACCTTCTTGAGTGCTTCATATCTTATCGATCCTTGGAAAATGACTCCTTGAAAAGTGTTGGTTTTGTCGCTGGCTACAAGCTCCACACACACCATCTCCCCTTCTCCCACTGTCATATCACTGAAAACCTGTAAATATATGCATTGTGCTGAAGTCACTAATTAAACTTGTGGAAAAAGAAAAACCAGTATAAAAAATTAGTGTAGCTAAGTGAATTGTGTTCATTTATGTTGCTTCAGCCCTGGGATTTAACACTGGTTAAATACAGTTCAGGCCTACTCTTAGTTATTTCTTTAAACATTACCTTTAAATACTCTGTAATATATGTCAATTCATTGATTGAAAAGTTTATTGCCATTCAGCATAGTTGGTAGGAATTCATCTAGACATTACTGAAATTAATTTGGCAACAGTAACATAAAAAAAGTATTACAACTTACAATGCTTGGAATCTCCGATTTAATTTCATATCAACAGCAAAATGGACAGTAATACACATTACGCAAATATACATTTGGCAGCAAATCCTGTATCCCTGTACTGTGTCATGCATGCACATCAGTTGATCTCCTTGCTGGCTCATTCGAGGTAGGTGTTAACCCACTGGGGCATAAGGAGGCGCAGTTGTTAACTGTGTGTCCTCCTTCCCTCCCTGCAGCTCAGGAAAGTTTCCCACGCAGGGCAATTAGCCTCTCCCCCCCTTCCTGTCCTCATGAAATAAGAAGCCCGAAGGTCTCAAAGGTGTTATCATTTATGACTGAGACCTGAACACTACATAGCTCCTCAAGAGACCTACTTTGTCTTTGTTAAAGCTGACTAACCTGAGTCTTGCTTTCTGGTATTTTGCTGCCTTACGTTCCAGAGAATGTTTGCTTTAAGATCAGAAGAAAAGAAAAAAGGGAATTAAATGGGATGACGCAGATGGCATCCCAACATTCATTAAGTTGTCACAACTCCGTTTGTTTGGTGCCCGGCCACTTTACAACTGTCAATCTCTAACCCTAAGCCTAACCCTATACCTCAGTTGAAAGAACTTTATAAATTATTTTAGATGCTTTATTAAATTAATTTGTTTTAATGGATTTTAATAAATCTTATTTTAAATATATTTTTTATCTGCCTTCTTTGCAGTTTTTCTTTACCACCAGTAGTAGGTAGTATAATTTGATCCCCTGTTGGGACAAAAGCTTTTTTTTTTTTAAATTATAAACCTTAGCAGATTTTTCATATATATGTTTAAGATTACATTTAAGATTATTTTAGCATTACACAGATTAACCATTTTTATAGCATGTATTATTTGTTTATGTATATAAATAGTGTATCCTGGAGTGGGTTAAACACATTTGAATTTAAACATTTTTAGACATGTGAGCCAGTGCCCAAGACGCTGGTTGAGGGATTAATGGATCTTCATAAGGAAAAATTATGTAAGAGAGATAACATTTTGCCTTTATCAGATGTGTTCCATAGCTGCAAAGATGTAATCTGTCAAACAGCTCAGGAAGGCTGCACAGTTGGAACACTGTGACTCTAATCTTCTTTTCTAATCTTTGATTTTTCAGTGTGAGAATAAATTTTACTCATGTTTTTCATTATAGCATAAAGTTAATGTTAATGTTGGTGGGGTGATAGGGTAGGAACCACTTTATTGATAAAGGTGATAATGATAACTGGTCTAAGGGAGAAACTATGGTCATGACGAGTGCTCCCTATTATGAAAGATAGGTACTATTTACTGACAGTAACAACTGAAAGAGGCGGTTATCAAGATGAGCTTAGCCTAGGATTATAAAGCCTGTTCATTTCTGTTTCCTAGATTTGCCCAGGTCCTATATAGGATGAAGGCTTTAGGCTATAATCTTTTTAATTTTGCAGAACACCCATTGCACTTTCTGTAACGAATGGGCAGGTGATGTATAAGAATACAGTATATGTAGTAAGCACATAGCCAAAAAATGGGGTTGATCTTACCTCTTCAAAACTATCAATCATGAAAAAAATGTTGGGGTAGCTTATTTTGGATTCTTCACCTTTGCTGTCCATGGGATGTTTACTGGGAGAGGCAAAAACTTGCTGTAACAAAACAGGATGTTCAAAAATGAAAATATGAAAAATAATATAGATCTCACAGCTTTGTCTATTTTAATCATTAAAAATATTTTTTTTACATATCCTTACAGAAAGCATAAAATATAGCTCAAAGATGCTGTAAAGTAGGTTGAATTAGGAAAAAAATTTTTTTACACGACACAGTAGAAGAACCAGACAACAAACACTCATAAAAAGTTAATAGCACACAGTTAATTTAAGTTAAAATCTCTAAAGCAGAAACTAGAAATTTAAAGTTTAAAGTAATCAGTTTAAAATGGAATTACATACCAAATGACTAAGGGTTTGTTGGAAAATATTATTAAATATTATAAAAAGACAAAATGATATCTGATAGAATAAATGATCATGTTCATCTAAAGCAGATGAATTGGGTCCAAAATGAATGGATGGATGGATTAATGTTTTTATTGATTAAAGTTAAGAGATCCACTATGATTAACTGAAATTCTTTAAATTTAAAAATGCGCAAGATATGTCAAAAGAACAGCAGAGTATTATTTAGAAAAAGAAGATAGAGTTATTACCAAATGACAGTGATGGAAAAGAACAATCTAGAGTGCTTTGAACTCAACGTATGCACTTTAATTTAGGAGAAGGCAGACCCCACAACTAGAGAAGAGAGCTTGGTCAGGCCATGGAGATGAGACCATGGCAACTGACTGAAGCCAATGGTGCAGGCCTCAGCATCTTGGTGAAGCTTCTTGTCACCAAGGACATTTATTCTAATTATTATTGACCACTGCTCTGGATTTTCAACCCTTGAAGGTATAACATCACAAAGGAGTCATCATCCAAATTTTTAGTAAGAGTGGGAGAGCACAGTCAATACAAGTGACAATGTTGTTCTCTTTTACAATATTAAATCCATGCACAGGATCAAAGACAATCATTCTGCTCAGCAAGTTTTATGTTATTTTAACTTCTTTCAGATACATGATCAATATGTGTAAATTGCTCAGAAATTCTTTAGATGACTTGGTAGCAACAAGTTACAGCATAAACAGAAGTATACTGTTAAATCTTCAAGTTAAAGCAGCACACATGGTGGAGGTAGGAGGATGAAGCGTAATAGTAGATTACTCATGAACATGTGCACTCTTGCACATATTTGTACATCACTGGTGTTTTATTCACATTGTATGGTTAACTTGGAATCTTAGTAAGTTACCCACGATGACGCTATTAGTGAGTCAAAAGATATGCATCATCGCATTTTTTTTTTAATTTAAGCACCATACAAGTCATGAAATGAACTAAAAATGAAGGCTTCAGTAGTTGCCAAAGCACGACCAGAAAGCTGAATTCCTTACAAGGTGGAGTGGTGCTTTCATGGTGGCTAAGGGACACTGACTGACTTTTTTTCTCTTTCTAGTACGTTTCCAACCTTTTCATTTTTGTTTTTACCTTAGAACCATTGATTACAGATAAATACCCATGCATATGCCATAAAGTACTAGATATTTTGCTCAATTTTGCTGTAAATAAGTTAAAATGCTTCAACCCAAAGTCCAATAAAAATGTAGCACAATTTTATTGTTTACTTTGGTATGAATTTTTACAAATTTTAATTTATGAATTTTTTTCTCTTTTTTAAATTTGTATAAAACAAAAGATTTTAACAAAAGACATTTTAGGATGGCTTCTGTGTTCAATTTATATAATGATGTTAGTATAACAGAAAAGCTGTGAGGTTACAATTATTATGAAAAGACACTACAAACCATTGTTCAGTCTGTACATCTGTAGTACTAGGGTATTATACCGTGTCAGTCATTCTGGATATAATGCAAGAAGTCAAGCAAAATGACACCTTTTATCCTGAAGAAGGGTCCTGTGTTGCCTCGAAAGCTTGCATATTGTAATCTTTTTAGTTAGCCAATAAAAGGTGTCATTTTGCTTGATTTCTCATTTCAGTCTGTATACAGAAGGTATTTCAAACGTATTGCATGTTAACAATGTGATAATCCATTATACAGCTATAAGAATTATCAAATTATTAAAAGAGAAGTCACTCAAAGATCCCAGGGTACAATGGGGAAAAGATCATTCACTTAATATTTCAGAAAAGGATGGAAGGCAGCCATGCACAGAATATACTCCAGCTCCATATGTGCAAAGCACTCAATCATTCAACTTAAAATATTCTATTGAGCACATTTATTTTGGTTAAAATTATCCAAAATGTTTCCAAAGCAAGATTCAACCTGCGAATGTTGCAATCGAGCTCCACCCGCACTGCATCACATATTTTGGGCCTGCACCAAATTAACATTCTGGACCAAAATCTTTGAATGTCTCTCAGACAGCCTTAGCCTCACTCCTAACCTATTAACAGCTGTGTTTGGTGTACTGCCATATGGGCTTAAAGTGGAGAAGGACAAACAAACTGCAATTGCCTTTACCTCACTACTAGCATGTAGACTTATCTTGCTCAACGGGAAGAATCCCACCGCACCTCTTTTAAGTCAGTGGGTAACTGATGTCCTATAGTATTTGAATTTGGAAAAAATCTAATTCTCATCTAGAGGATCTCTTCAAAACCTTTTAAAAATATGGCAGGATCTAATTGATAACAGTTTAGAATAAGCTTCTTTATCAGGGAAAATGATACTCTTCCTTCCTTGCTGCTTTTAAATATTTGCTTTGGTTGTTGGCCACTCCTTCCTTTCTTTTAGGTGGGGTTTGAATATAGGTTTGTTAAGTTTGACATGATTGTAAGAATGTGATTTGCTTTTAATGAAAATCAAAACAAAAAGAGAGAAAGAAGTCACTCAAACTTTGTTATACTGTGTATTTTCCATTTCAGCTGTTTGTCAAGTGAAAGAATGCTGTAATTTCACAATAAATTAATACCATATCACAAGATCTTTGCAGATCTTTGCACCTTGTGTACACACAACCGTCCCCCCCCCCCCCCCCCCCCCCATTTTGAAATGCAGGGCAGGTGCTGCCATCTATCAGCAACAAAAATAATTTTAAGTGAAATCTCTATGTGCAGGGCAGGTGCTGTGAATTCTCTATGTAATAAACTTAATAAGTTATAGCGTAATGAAGATTGCATAATTACATCTGGACCACCCTATAGTTAGGCTGTGCAAAAGAAAAGAGCTGCTGAAACAACAACAGTAACAACTAATGGAACTACAACTGGGTTTTTGCTGGGACTTTTGGTATACATTTTCATTGTTCTAAGTGTCTTTGGTCATTGCTCTGTAATGCACATAACCAAATACATTTCCATTATACTGTAACTGAAAAAAGTTTGGCTGAGCAAAAAATTTAAAAACAAATATTATTATTATTGGGACAGCATAGTAGTGCTGCTACCTTGTAGTAAGGAGACCAGGGTTCTGAATCCACTTGATCTCGGGTCCTTCCTGCGTGGAGTATGAATGTTCTCCCCATGTCTGTGTTGGTTTCCTCTGGGTGCTCCAGTTTCCTCCCATAGTCCAAAGACATGAAGGTTAGGTGGGCTGAAGTTTCTAAATTGGCCCTAATGTGTGATTGGTTTGTGTTTATATGTGTATAACTGTATTAGCCCTGTCCAGGGTTTGCTCTCTGCCTTGCTAGATGGGATAGGCTACTACAGACCCCCATGACCCTGTTCAGGACAAAGAAGGTTAGCAACTGACTGACTATTATTGTTATTATTATTACTATAATGCTTTGCTTATACTGAAATGCAATTCAGTGCAAAACATTCTTTTGAGTTGCAACATAAAGGAAAAATACAAAGTTAAAATTTGTCCAGATTAAATGAAAATAATTAGACATGCAGGTTAGTTGAATTGGCCGTGCTAAACTGGCCCTAGTGTGTGTTTGGTGTGTGGGTGTGTGTGTTCATCCTGTGATGGGCTGGTGTCACGTACAGGGTTTGTTCCTGCCTTGTGCCCTCTGTTACCTGGGATAGGCCCCAGCCTCAGTCCCCCAAACCACAATCATGGACTGAATTAAGTGGGTTGAAAATGAGATGACATAACTCAACATAATGAAAAAAATTCAGTTCTATCTAGGTTATTCTCTGCAGTATAAAAGGTGATGCCATTTTTTTTTTTTGCAGTCCTGTGCTTAGACTTTCATTTTAAAGATGCTTTTATACATATAAATATATACATATCTACATATATATATATATACATATGTACATATATATATACACATATAAATATATATACATATGTACATATATATACACATATATATATATATATACATATGTACATATATATACACACATATATATATATATACATATGTACATATATATACACACATATATATATATATATATATATATATATATATATATACTAATTAATAAAAGGCAAAGCCCTCACTGACTCACTGACTGACTGACTGACTGACTCATCACTAATTCTGCAACTTCCCATGTAGGTGGAAGGCTGAAATTTGGCAGGCTGATTCCTTACAGCTTACTTACAAAAGTTAGGCAGGTTTCATTTCGAAATTCAACGCGTAATGGGCATAACTGGAACCTCTTTTTTCACAATATACTGTAATGGACGGCAGCTCAATGGCCGTGGGAGGAGAAGTTGAGTGTCACGTCATCACGCCTCCCACGTAATCACGTGAAAAGACTGTGAACGCAGTAGGGACAAATGAAGGAGGAGCCGCAAACAGCGAAGAACAAAAAATTCATTAAACAATTGAGAAGGGAGCGAATGAAGCATACAAGCATGTTCATAAGGGAAACAAAGCACGGTGTAAAACGTAAGTTTAAATTAAGTTTATAGAAACGCTCCCGCT